>NC_069726.1:23678273-23715773 GCF_027358585.1 Pangasianodon hypophthalmus | reverse complement strand
GGAATAATAAAGTTTTAAAAAATTTAAAATAAAACACTTTTTATATATAAATATAGTTTAGAAATAATTTTACTGGTGACAGTTGTTTCACCATAATGGTTATCTACTTTCATATACAGAAGTTTTAGACAGATTTTCAATATCTGCTAAGGAATATGCAATTGTCTTTGATGCTGTACCTTCTGGACTCCTTCAGTTGCTCCGTGCCGCAGATATTGTTGAGTTGAATATGACTCTAGACTTCAATTTAAAGTTAGATGGTACAAGTTTGATTGAAGAAAAAAAAAATACAACAATCGTTTCCTTAGACTGATGTGTCAGTCATTTGGAGAACCCCAGCTAAAAGCTTTGGATTTCACGTTTTTAGGATATTCAGTGGGAGGAAGCTGTCATGCTTTCTAGGAGATTTTTGTGTCACCAATAAGATTCAAGAGGTTTCATTTAAAATTATTCACTGTATTTACGAAGTAAACCAGGTCATAAAAGATTTAAGAAAGATATTGATTTGACATGTGTGTGTTTTGTCATTTTGAATGACCAGAGTATTCCTCATCTCTTCTTTGACTGTATTTGTACTAAAATGCTCTGATGTGACTTTAAGGTTTTCTTTAAGGAGATTACTAAAGCTGACATTATTTTGGAAGATTGTGTTTTTTTAGGACAAAGCTTTAGAAAAGAAGATTTTGTTTTGTTCTTAATTTATTTATTATTTTGGGTAAATATCATACTCATAAATGTTGATGGTCCAAAAGGGTATCAAACTTTGTACACTTTAAGTACGAGCTTTATCAGTATCGTGAAGCATTGGAGGGCGTAAGGAAAACCAAGGCAAAAAAAAACTATGGACTTCTGTAAAGCCTTGAACTTTTATCCAAGCATCAGCTCAATCATCTGTTCAGCACGTTTTCCTTCTTGGTTGTTGACTGTGACTGACGTCACTTCCAAATACACACCCGCCCGTAGTAAACTCCCACCCTCAAAACTGATTGACAGGTTTCTGTACAAAGCATCGGAAATGCAAATGCAAAGGGAATTGCGATTGCGTTTAAGTTTTGGCTCCATACGCAACGCCGAGGAAGTGAAATAACAAACTGTGATTGTTATTGCTATTCCAATAGGACAGCATCACAACTCATAAGACATGGGAAATGCAATTGCAAGTGGACTTTGATTTTCCATTTGAAATTTGGAAGACATTGTACATTCGTGTAAACAAGAATGCAAACAGTAATACGCGATCTGCATTTGCATTTGAATTATGTCTCAATTTATGCGTCTACAAATAAAAAACACGATTGCAAATGCAATTTACACTGACTTTTTAAATTTATCTGGAAAATACTTCCATAGAAAACACCGTCATTGCGTTTAGCTTATTTACAACGCACACACACACTCGTGTTTACGCTTCTTAATTTTGCACTCATTTGGTATTTTGAATAGTTTTTGATGCGACTCCTCGCCTTTAATCAGCATTACAATGTGCCAAGTTTCACTTTTACTCTTCAAAGAGTCTCTCTTAGATCTGAGCTCACAAAAACATCATTTTAAATGGTTCTTCTGCCTACATTCCTCGTGACGTCCTTTAGCACAATTATTTTTTGTTAATCACCTACAAAACATCTCACCAGTGTTGCCAACGTAGTGACGTTGCTAGATTTGGTGACTTTATTTTTTAAAAAGATCCTAGACGTTTCAAAAAGACGTTAATTACTCTCCTGCACTCGAAATGGTTCTCCAACTCACATCACGGCTGCTGAGAGAGCAGGTTCACTCGACTCATCAACAATGTGGAAAGCCAACAACCAGTCACTGATCACTATTGTTTAACAACCAACCACTGATCACCATTGTTCCCAATGACCAATTGCTGATCACTATTATTCCCAAAAACCAATCACTGATCACTATTGTTTAACAGCCAATCACTGATCACCATTGTTCCCAACGACCAGTCACTGATCACTATTATTCCCAACAACCAATCACTGATCACTATTATTCCCAACAACCAATCACTGATCACGATTGTTCCCAACGACCAATCACTGATCACTATTGTTTCTAACAACCAATCACTGGTCACTATTGTTCCCAACAACCAATCACTGGTCACTATTGTTCCCAACAACCAATCACTGGTCACTATTGTTCCCAACAACCAATCACTGATCACTATTGTTCCCAATGACCAATCACTGATCACTATTGTTTCTAACAACCAATCACTGGTCACTATGGTTCCCAACAACCAATCACTGGTCACTATTGTTCCCAACAACCAATCACTGATCACTATTGTTCCCAACAACCGATCACTGATCATTATTGTTTAACAGCCAATCACTGATCACCATTGTTCCCAATGACCAATCACTGATCATTATTGTTTCTAACAAACCAATTACTGATCTCTATTATTCCCAATGACCAATCACTGATCACTATTGTTCCCAACAGCCAACAACCAATCACTGATCACTATTGTTCCCAATGACCAAATACGACTTCTTTGTACAGAAATAAATATTATTTTCTATTCTGATAAAACTCTATTCTATTTTATTGTGAGTGTCTTCAGAAAACCACATTTTGAAACCCAAACAAAACAATCATGATGTACCAATGAATATGCAAATGATTTGATGACCTCATCTGGCGACCTCCAGAGACTTCTTTTTGAGCACGTATATCCGATTATGAACACGGAGAGACCTCTTTGTTTGGGATTTGAGTAAATCAGGGACTGAGAGGTGAGTAAATGTTTCGTACGGAGCTCGACCATCTCTCAGGCCGTTACTGGATCATAGCTCACAGCCGGAGACGCTCTCTAACCTCCAGGCTCGGGAGAGATCCTGTGGATAACGGAGGAGATCGAGCCGGTCTGAGGGAATGTTAGTGAGGATAATCCAATCTGCTGGGAATTTTAATGAGTCTGGGAGATTTTAGATGCTTAATATGGTGCACACACACTCGCAGCTCAGCACACACTGCTTCTCTCCGCCCTGAGCAGCAGATTGATGGAAGTTCATTTCATCTTTTCCCGCAGCGAGGTCTTCTTAATGGAGCTGAGAATGTGTATGTGTGTGTGTGTGTGTGTGTGTGTGTGTGTAAGAGAGAGAGAGGAAAAGAAACACACTATGATAAAGATCATGTTCCAATACTGAGCGAGGAACAAGTCAATAAAGATGCACTGAACACCCAAGAAACCTTCACAGAAGTAAATACAGACTGCAGCGTGCAGAGCTTTGATGTGTGTGTGTGTGTGTGTGTGTGTGTTAGTATAAAATTTGGCCCACACCAATCCATTAACCCATTCATGCATAAATTACTTATAAGCATATCCAGTTTCTTTAGATTTTTTTTAATATTTAAAATTGTAGTAGGTATAAATGTTGAATTTCTGTAAATATAACTTATATTAAAGTGATATATATTTGTTTATATTAAACAAAATATCACTTAAATAAAACATAACTGAAATAAAAAAAAGAAGAAAACATTAACAAAAACATTAGCTCTTAAAAATCATTCAGTGGAGTCTGGTACAAAAACATTTTTTCTTTTCAAATGTTTTAATTTTTTAAATACTATGTCGAAGTCAGTTTTAACTAGATATACCAGAAACATCCTATACTGATAACGACAAATAGGTTAAAGTGATGCTCTGAAGTAATTTGGAGATGATTTACATCTTATATTTTTCTAAAATATACATATATTGTATGGGCCAAAATACTCCGACTTGCATTGGAGGTGCGAAGCGGGAAGCCGGAGCTCAGAATTGCGCCATTTTCGACCTTTGTGTATTCAAGCGAGAAAGAAGGGAAAAAACATGGACGCCTCCATGCTCTTCTGTTGTTAGCAACAAGCTAGCAGCTAACTGTGATGAGTGATGTATAGTTTCCTCCTCGAGGCTGTGAATTGTAGAGTCAGCGTTATAGAGTTAAGTGAATATGTCTGTATGTTGATTGATCTAAAGCTAATACTTACAGTATATACAGTGTAACTCATTTAAAAGGAAGAAGTGCTGCTGTGTTTACTGTTCATGCTGTGAGCGGCCATTTTGTTTTGATGTCACTTGCTGAACTCTGAGAAACTCAGAGTTGAGGAGAGTTTTCGACCTCTACTTGAATGCAGCATAATCCACATCGAAAGAAAATGGCGCCACCTATCGGTGTATGGGCTGAGTTGTTGCTGTCGGAAATCAAAGACGCACATCTAAGCAACATTTCTTTGCTGTCCAGCAAAGTACAGAAATAGCTAACAGGCTGCAGCTTGTGTAGTTCACCAGCATTACGAATTCAACAACGGTGGCTGGTAACAAACTGAAGAAATCCAATGTTATGTCTCCAAATAATGAGTATAATTGTAAAATTTAGAAAAGTTTAAGCGCTGTTTGCTCACCAGTTTGTTGTGGTCAGGAGTATCGGAAAATAGTCAGTGTTTGTGTTAGCGTCAACGATCTTCGTCGTTGGACGATGATGAAATAAATTTAGAAATTTCCTGGTGATGCTGTAGTGGGCGCTTTGTTATAATTCAAACTAGCCAATGACAGCGAGATCTGCCAGTTTCACATCGTATGACGTTAGTAATATCAGTAGTGTTAATAGTAATGATGATGATGATGATGATGATGATGTCTTACTGCGGTGGCCAGAGTGGCGGCCATGATTCATGCTCACCCCAGTAGCCACGCCCATGGAGAGAAAGTGTAGGTGTTCCTGAAGTTATATGGCCTTTCTGTAAGCAGCTGTAATGAGCACATGATTTAGAGATGGCACTGAGCCAGTATCAGTGTCTGGGTGATACCAGCAAAAAAAATGGTGGATTGGATATCAGAGAAAACGTATCAGATATCAGATCCTGTAACAAACCACAAAGCCTGGAATTAGATCTGGGAAAGGAATTTATTTTTGGAACTGGGAATGTTTACATATAAAGAGACTCGAGTGTTTTTTCTTTTGTTAGGATTGATTTGATTATATTTATACTTTATACTTCATTATATTTATTGTATTTACAGTGTCAGTGATTGTTGTGTGAAGGAGTTTAACTGGAGAGTGCTTGTTAAGATGCCATTTTAAAGCTTACTAGGTTTTTAAGGAAACTATCAGATGAGTAACGGTATCAGCTGGTACTCGAGGTTTTAGTATCGGTAGCGATATCGTGGAAAGAAAAAGCCGTATCACGCCGTCTCTACAAATTTTCTCACACACACACACACACACACACACAGAGAAGTCCAATTGACATCACCGCCAAACCTTTCCTCTACTTTTCACGTTTCCTCTTTATGGTCACAGCTCCTCGTCTCTATTAGGCTTCAGAAACACACAAGCAGGAAACAGCGTGCAGCTTTTACAAAGCTGAAGCACAAAAACACAACAATATGCATGCTTAAAGGAGCAGTGATGAATCACACTACTAGTCCTTATATAATCTCTCTCTCTCTCTCACACACACACACACACACACACACAGCCTGAAGCGTATAGTCTGTGTTTCACACCGCTTACACAGGGTGATTTATGTGCAAACACGATGCTCACATGCATCACACACATCAAGCTGGAGGAACAGAAGGGTGATTACTTTATTTAGAGGTAGGTGTGTGTGTGTGTGTGTGTGTGTGTGTGTATGTGTGTGTGAGTACCCTGCAGGCTTTTGGCACTAACATAACTTGCATCCCAATATACAGAGCGAGACTGAAAGGTGTCAGAGCTTGGTGTAAATTCTGGTTCAGAATTTCTCCTTACTTCATTTCCTGTTCAGTGTCTATGATTAATAACGAAATGACGAATGACTTTCCATCATAATCATCTTCATAAAATAAAAGTCAGAATATACTTAGAAATGATGTTAATTTGTTCATGAGTGTTAGAGAACACTTTAAAGCACAGTGATGAGAAAATGTTTAGCGTAAAACTGTCAACGTTTATATCAAGAGCGCTGCGTATTAATAGTGAAGCATTTACTGATGTTCTACATTACATTCTATATTTTAAAAAGACTTTTATATACTTTTTACAAAGTACAAATAAATGTTCTTTGTACAAATACAAAAACATCAACAGACTGATCAGAAAAATGAATGAGTAGGTAAGAAGACACTCAGCGTTGTTCTGTTGTAGTAAAATAATCAGCGATGTTGTGGTGTGATAACGCAGAGTTACTCTTACCATCCTTATATAACAGCACATCCAGAAGTGTTTTATTCCTCTTACACCACAGCAATTCATGAACAACTACATTTTTATTTATTAAAGAACATACTTTTTGTCTGTTTATAGTTACATTTAATGTTCGTGAAACAAGTTCTCACTTCCGTTATAGCAGCTATAAACACTCGTTCCTTCATCAGCCTCGCTTTTTTCTCTCTCTTGAAGTTAATAAGAAAAAATCGCAGCTTGTCATGTTACGGAGAAACTGCAAAGGAGTGTAAACTCCTCTGTCCTGAAGATGTCAGGAAACTTAAAGTTCCAGCTTTACCTCTGACTGTTACAAAGCGCTGACACTGGAGACTCCTTCCATGAATGTAACATACACATTTATTCTCCTTACAGAAAACTTCACCGTATCAATGATTTATTTAATCTGTTTTTTTTTTAATCGGTTTAAGTTGCGTGTTCGCTGCACCGCCGTACAATTTTTCTCCCTGCGAACGAGCTGTTACTATAGAAAAGATAACATATTAGAACAAGCGCATTAATATAAACCGGCGCTACTGTCAGAGCTGCTGTTATAGAAAACTAATCAACACCTTCTGACCAATCAGAATCTAACGGTAATAATAGTATAAAAACATTAATAATCCATCAGTAATGTTAAAACAACACGGTAAGTTTAGACGTGTATTAATTTGTTTTTCACATGTATTAACTGCTAATTTAACCCATGACTAAAAATCCATGATGATAAATTATCAAAAATTAAATAATAGCCTCTTTGTAAATGTTGATAACTTCCTGAACGTGCTCATTCAGGTGTTAATCATTGTGGTTAATTTTACTTACTGATTAAATGATTATATGAATAGTGACTAATGCAGGTGGTGATTATTTCACTTATTTGGATTATTATTTAAGAAATTAATTATCATCAGTTGATACAGGTGTTAATTACTTTGTATTCGTGATACCAATGGTGTGTTAATGCTTCATCATGTTTGTAACTAATGTGTTAAATATCATCAGATAAGAGAACCTTTATATATCACATTACTGAATACACAAAGACCAGGAAGTACAAAGAACACGGTTTGGTAATTGCACTTTTTTTTTGTTCAGATGAAGTTGATTAGATTTTTATCGTCATTTATACACATGTACACTACAGTCATGTAGTCATGTAGTTGTGTGTGTGTATGTGTGTGTGTTTGTGTGTGTTCGTGTGTGTATCATAGTTCAAAATAAGTGCACCCCATTACTGTGGTTTATAATGAAATCATTTCCTGGTTTAAATTAGCGAAGGAACTGCACTTTTACAAACACAAACAAATTCATGGCTGAATTATTGCAAAAGATTAATGTGCAAGAAGCTGTTCCTTTTCACTCATGTTTTGTGAAAATCTAGAATAAATTTGAGTGTGTTAGATCGTCTTTTCACTCCACACAGCTGCTTTTAGACTAAATGTGACTAAATTAAACGTGATTGGTGGAGTGATGACGGGGTTGAGGTCGGGGTTAAGCTCTGGATTAACTACTGAAACGTTTGTGTGGTGAGTATAATGAGGAATAGCAAGTTTCAGGGTGGTTCCCATACACTGCACACACACACACACACACACACACACACACACCGTGTTACTTTCTATTGCCTCATCATGAGTTATCACACCAAGACACTCGAAATCTGGACTCAATTCTAACCAAGGCACTTGAAGATACTGACTGCTGTGGGATATGTGTGAAGAACCTGGTTGGTCTCTGTGTGTGTGTGTGTGTGTGTGTGTGTGTGTGTGTGTGTGTGCGTAAGAAGAGACTGGATCAGTGTGTGTAATGCTCTATGCACTCTGTGAGGTGAAATGAGTCATTGCATAAGTATAGGCTTCTGGTCTGTGATAACACTTAAACCACACAAATGCAGAAACACACACACACACTCTCACACACACACACACACACACACACACACACACACACACACACACATACATACCGCAGAGCTGCAAAATATGTGACTTCAGTATGGTTTCTGAGTACATATTCTTTACCTGAGCTTTTCTTGAAAATAAGTTTCAAGTTGTTAAAATTTAATGTCCCAGCAGTTTTTTTTTTTTTACCAGCTTGTGCTCGCTCAAACATTTTTGTAGCCTTCTATTAAAATGATGCATTGAAATTATATTATTATACTACATTATTCATTTTTTCTTTAAAGGATAACACAAAAAGGCCATTATAATGCACACACATTAGAGTTTGATGACCTTTATTTAGTTTTTAATTAATGTTAAATTAAACTAGACGCAGAAATAGTTTTCTTCAGTTGGGTTCTGTGTAATTACTCTAATATCTGAATATTTCAGAAATGTCATAGATGTGATTATTTATTCTTTTGTGAGAAACTAAACTATGCTGGAAGAAAAGGGCTGAATAATTCCTTTATGGATTTATTTGTGTATTTATTTCTAGGTTAGCTGTTTGTACAGAAGTGTGAAAGTGGAGTGTGTTATTTAAAAAAACAGAAAAATACAGCAAAATCTAGCTACCTTTTGTATTTGTCCTGAGGAAAGAAACAGAAAACAGCAAGGAATCATTCTAGTGAATCGGAACAATCGACTCGGCTCACGAAGAAGAGTCGGATCTTTGAGCGTGCACAATGTTTTCCTACAATCCGCTCCAAAATATCCAGAGAAATAATCATTTTTATGATCAGAGGCATCCTAAAACCAGTTTAAAGGGTTAAAGCAGAAAATACATCAATAAAAAAAACAAATGTTTGCATTCTTGAAAGTTAAGCAAGTTAAATATACCACATTCCTCAGTATTCTGAGGAATCATTCAAGCCACTTGTTTGGATTTATTTCACTTTACCATGTCGTACCTAATTTACATAGAATTGTCGCACATTACTTGGACAACACACGGTTACCTGTCGATTTTGTCTCTCAGTAGAGTTAGTTTCTGTTTAAATAATAACTACTTTAACTACAATTTAAAAGATTTTGTCTGTCACTATTTGACAGATAGATATAAGCTGATGTTCTGTTCATTTGCTCGCTTTTCTACATGTTGCAGCTCCACAGAGTTATCATTACACCTAGTGGTCAAAAATGGGAACTGCAACAAGTGCTATTAGACACCCATTGGGGCAGCAATCACTCTGCCCCATGCTCACAGAGGAGCAGAGCACAGGACAGATAATGACAGGGTTGCCAGATTGGGTTAATTTAAAAAATTCGGAAATTAAATCTAATAAATTTACGCAAACAAAGATGAAGTGTAAGTGCAGTACAGTGTGTCTACAGTGTGGGTCTATTTTATGTACAGAACTATTTCTATTGTAAGATGTATTGCAAAGATTTTGAGCAGGAATAGAGGGATTATGGAGTGCATGATGTCTGTACATCAGCAATGCGGTGACCTTGTGTCCCACGCTGAGGCTGAGGGGGAAAAAAAGAGACAAATTTCTCTTTTTCCGATGCCTCAATTGTTTGGGCTATTTGTTTTTTTTTTTGTGGTTTTTGAGCTGGATTTGGGTTAAAATTAGCTGAAACCAGGCAACTGGTTAATGATATTAGCCCTTTGGGAAACACACCTGCTGTATCAAAGACAGCTGAGCAAAGTTCACTAGCCTACAGCACAAGTTAAGCGTGATAGAGGCTCAACTTCATTTTGTTTGAGGCTATGCCGTTATTTATGTCATTATGCAACAGCAAAGTCTGTGGTCATGAACCACTGAAGAAGAAGTCTGATCCTAAACTAAAGAATTCTCCATACCTGTGCACACACACACACACACATACACATACACATACACAGAGTAAATACAGTAAGTCAGCTCTTGCCAGTTATTCAGGACAGACAGGTTTAACCCGGAAACTTCATTGCTTGTCACACGGCTGTTTGACCTCGGCTCTCTCGCTTCTCCATCTTTCAACCTCAGCTACTGAAACTCGAATGCAGCAGAAATCATGCTGAAGCCCTCACCTCATCTTTTTCCTTCTTCTGGCTCTTTCCTTTCATCTTTCTCTATCTGTTCCCTTGGCACATCCTTCTATTTCTCAGGAGCCTCTATGGCCCTCTAGCTCGCACTCCATCACTTCAAAGAGAGAAAGAAAGAGAGATTGATCTGAGAGACATGCCAGGAATAAGAATAAGAGCTCCAGTCTATTCGGCTCTACTCTACCCTTCTCCAAATCTCATCATGAAGAGCTGTCCGACATCATCAATCCCACATCCAGAGTGAAACACTCTGCAGCTGACGCTACTCAAAATGCAAGTGGGAATACAATTCTCTAAATTTCACTTTTTCATTTTGAAGAGGTTGGCAGTCCAGGTGAAGATGTTTTCCATCAGCGTCTACTCCTGCACAAGTACGAAGGCCATCTCATTCATTCGTTCCTTTTCGTTTCTCTTAATAGAAATGCTCAAGCGTATTGTCTGACAAACCTCTCTCCGTATATGTGTGTGTGTGTGTGTGTCTGTAATGTGTGTGTGTGATTACCACAACAAGAATTTCGACTCTGAGAAAAGAAACAGAGAACAAATACTTCAGTGAATCAGAACAATTGGCTCAGCTGACAAAAGTGACTCCAAAATATCCATAAAAGAAAATCAATAAAAGAACATTTTACATTCCTGAAAGTTAAGCAAGTGAAATATACCACGTTTCTCGGTCGTCTGAGGAATGATTCAAGACCAGTTGGTTGGATTTGACTTTTTTGCTGCCTCTGATGGTAGAATTGTGGGCGGGGCTAAAATAATAACAATAAGCGATCATTTCATGTCATACAATAATGTGTACTGTCAGAATTCCACAGTGTTGTGGTGTAAGTTGATGATAAGAGGTTAAATGTGTAAATACAGTCTCTTGCTGCACAGTTGCTTTCTCAAAATAATAAAATTACCCAGCTAAATGATTTTCGTACAAGCAAGTGTATGAAAATTCCTCTATGTATTTATGCAAACAGTTTAGAGTGAGCCTCGACGCTTCAGTGCCAAACTAAAGAAGAATATATTAAATCGCAGGCATGTCTGGGATGATCGATGATTATTCAATGAGTTTGAAACACATTTTTTTTTAACTGATTGATTTCTTTAAGCATGAATGTTTTACTACATCGGATTCAGTGATACGGTCTGAAAGTTCCCTCGTGTTTATTTATCACAGTGTCAGAAGTGTGGTGTGTGTTATGAAATAAATTGACGCTCGCTTATTTCTCATTTATTAATACGCAACAGGAGAGAGAGAGAGAGAGAGAGAGAGAAAGATAGGACAGGATCTGATCTCTTTCACCTTGCTGTCATCCATTAACGACAACAGATGTTCATTACTCAGGTTTACTCAGCAACCAGACCACATAGAGGCTAGTTGACAGGTGTGTGTGTGTGTGTGTGTATGTGTGTGTGTGTGTGTGTAAGAGTAAGAGTAAGAGAGACACAGAAAAACATTACAGTGGCAGAGCTCTTCTCCAAACATCTATTCATTGTTCCTATTTTCTGAAACGTGTCAATCATCGATCACCTCACTCAGCACTGTCCATCTGCCTCAAAATTAAAAACAGAGACTGATACACAAACGAGTGTCACCATCCCTCTCTTCATCCCCTTGTGATTGCCATCGCCCACTGTGTGTGTGTGTGTGTGTGTGTGTGAGTGTGTGTGTGCACGTGCGCACACACAACACTGAAGCTGCCATCTGCTGAATGTCACCTTGGCTCCAACTTCCTTCACCGGGCAAAGGGCCAGACGGCACACGCCCAAATCCTCATCCTATAACACATACTACACACACACACAAACACACACACAAACATGAAGGGATGTGAAGCTGATTAGTCAGAAGGTGTTGATTAATTTTCTTTAACAGCAGCTCTGACAGTAGTGCAGGTTTATATTAACAAGCTTGTTCTGATACCTTAATGTTTCTATAGTAACATTCACTCATTCATTCATTCACAGGGACTCTCCACTAACAATAAACCGATTTTAAAAATTGCTGACGTGGTGAAGTTTTTTGTAAGGAGAATAAATGTTTATTTAACATTTGTGGAAGGAGTCTCCAGTGTCAGTGCTTTGTAACAGTCAGAGGTAAAGCTGTAACTTTAAGTTTTCTGACATCTTCAGGACAGACGAGTTTACGCTTCTTTGCAGTAACATGCTACGTTTTTTGTTGTTGCTGTCCTTGTATTAACTTAAAGAGAAATAAAAAAGTAAGAATGGTGAAGAATGAATGTTTATAGCTGCTATAACTTGATAATGATGTTTAATAATGTTAAATGTAACTATAAACAGATAAAAAGTACAATGTGTCATTCTTTAATAAACATTATTGGAAAATTGCTGTGGTATAAGAGAAATAAAACACTTTGGAAAACAATCAATATTGTGGTGATAACGGTAACACCTCTTCATCACACCACCCTGTTGCTGATTATTTTCCGATAACAGCATGCTCTGAAGAGTGTTATGCCTTTGGCATACACTTTTATGCAAAGTGAGTTGAGCAGTTAAGTATTAAAGGTTAAAGGCTTTTGCTAAAGATTCACTAGCTTCTTAGCACAGGAGTTGGACTTGGATCCATCTCTAATAGAAAGACACACTGTTCTATATGGAACCTTTAAAGGTTTTCAGAGATGGATTTCATTTCATTTCCTGTATTATTTACGGTTACAGTAAAACTAGCTGGATAGCTTACATTAGCTGTTTGCTGAATTGCTCTGTTCCCATCACTGTGAACAAAATAATGGGACAAAAGCCTGGTGTGATCGCAGATTAATTAACAACATTTCTAACAATGGCAGAACGGGAATCTCACAATACACCATATGAGTCGAATTTTCTCTCCATTTCCTCAAAAAAGGGGGGAGGTTTCCTATTAGACAGCTGTCACTTTCTCTCTCTCTCTCTCTCTCTTTCTTTCTATCCATCCATGTCTCTCTTTCTCAGGGGGGGAGCAGGACGCTCAAAAAGTACAAAGCTACCAGCTGTTGAATGCTGGATTGTGATTGGTCAGGAGGAGTTGATTCATTTTCTCTTACTGCAGCTCTGACAGTAGTGTAGCTGCAAATCACAGGTTTATATTAATGCACTCGTTCTGATACGTTATCGTTTCTATAGTAACAGCTCTTGCTTGACGTGCTGTTATAGGAAACGTAATCAACTTCAGTGTGGTATCAGTAACTCTGCCTCATCACATCACCCTGCCGTTGATTATTTTCCTATAACAGCACCACACGCAGTGGTTTCTTCCTTACTTAATAAAAGATACTGTATTATTGAGTTATATATATATATATGATACGTGACTCATCAAATCATTTCTCGTTCGTATATTGCAGTATTTAAAAGTTGATCGTTATCGTAGGTAGCTTAATGAGAAATCAGAACCCATGGAGGATTGTGGGTAAATAAAAAGCCGCTGGTGAGCTGGAACAGTCAGGATGGGAGGATGGGAGGATGTTCCTTCCTCACTGCGGCGTTTACGCGTACTGCATTTTGTGTTGCTCATGCTGACTCTCTCAAGAAAAGACTGTTTAGAGAGAGAGAGACAGAGAGAGCGAGAGAGAGAGAGAGCTCTCCTGAGGGGGATTGGTTTGCTGGCTTATTGTGATATAACTAAGGTGAGAAAGAGAGAGAGAGAGAGAGACAGAGGAGAAACTGTGCTGCTTTTGTTCTGCTGAGTCTCAGGTAGTGCGGTGTGTTCCCAGTCCAGCAGAGACATCCTCTTGGGAAAGACGACCTGATTGTCGAAACTCAGATGCCTAGAGTAAAGCAGAGAGAGCTGCACCTTATAATACACACACACACACACACACACACAAAAACTCATGCATATGGTTTTGAATTTGTCTTATGCCTACTGCATTAGTGATTTTTTCAAAAGTTCAACGTTACAGAGAACTTTTTTTTAAATGTTCTTCCTTAATTCATCATATGTAATGGATAAACCCCTGTGTGTCATGCTGTTACGGTAAATTAATCAGTGACTGAGTGTTAGTGGTACTGTTAATGCATAACAGGAGTTGATTATTTTCCTATGACGGCATGTCCCCAAAGGTTTTATTCCTCTTATACTACAGCAATTTGCCAGCGAGTTCAATATTTCTAGATATTGATTTTTATCTGTTTATAGTTACTTTTAATATTGTGGCGCATTGGTGAGCCACTTACGTTATAGCAGCTGAGTCATTTCCTCATTTCCTCAGCGTGGCTTTTTTTCTCTCTTGAAGTTCATAAGACAAAAAAAAAATTAAAAATGCGGCTTGTCATGTTAGCAGGAAAGCACAAAAAGTATAAACTCCTCTGTCCTGAAGATGTCAGAAAAATAACAGCTTTATCTCTGGCGCTGACACTGGAGACTCCTTCCATAAATGTTAGTGTCTGCTGTACCAGTCCCTGTGAAGGAGGTGTTACTATAGAAACGATAACATATTAGAACGTAATATAAACCTGTGATTTGAAGCTTGCAGCAGGTTTGAATGGCAGGATGTCGTAGGAGTGATCTCATTTGCATATTCATGTATATTCATGCGTGCCTTTTCATAGCACAGGTGTAAAGATGTTCCTAAGCCAATTTTTTTATTTTATTATACAACGTATATGTATTGTATATGTATATATGTATTGCTATATTCTGGACTGACGCTGCCTGTAGAAATGATATTTTTTGTCATGCTGATCATTTATTTAAAAAAAAAAAAACAAATGAAACTTACAATGAAGATTAAATATGTCACTTGTAATTAATGGAGATAAAAAATCAACAAATACAGATAAAATGAGAAATCGGAGCTCTCGCCTCTGGACGAGCGTCACGCGACAAGCGGTGCAGACGGCCGAGTGTGACGAGGATGGGAGGTGGAGTCTGATCAGATTATCCTGCTGTAGGTTGAGAGCCACTAATTTATGCATTTATGCAAAAACACACACGGTTATATTAAATGATGTCACCTCTAATAGAGATGACAGCGAACTTATTAGTGTTTCATGAGGGGAGGAAACCTGTCTGATGGAAAATGATGCTTTCATTTCAAAAGATCCAGCTGTGTGTGTGTGTGTGTGTGTGTGTGTGTGTGTGTGTGTGTGTGTGTGGTGATGAATAGTGTTAGTGTACCCTCGTGAGCAGAAACTGTCCTTTAATTTCCTTTATCGAAGTACTCCATCATCGTGCATAAAAACTGACTTCCTGTTTGTGGTGTGTGTTACAAAACATGCAGCGTGGGTGTTTCCTGATGCCTCTGTGTGTGTGTGTGTGTGTGTGTGTGTGTGTGTCAGTGATATGTAGTTCTACAGGAATGACTGGCTCATTTGCATTCCAATTTGTAGTGTCATGCTTGTGCAGTGCTTTCATAGTGACTTATCTACAGTTGGAGGCTGTAACACTCCACATCCCTCCACTCAATACGTATCAGCTCAACAGTTGTTTAATAGACAGCCTCCAGGGACGCTCACTGGGCCGCGTTTCTGCCGCAGCACTGTGCCTCTCTATCCCGTGGTTTTGTGTTCATTTCACGCGTACCTGCTTCTGTAAACTAATCAGCAAAGGCTCCTGATTAAATTAAGGAGTGAGGAATTAATGCATAAACATTCTCTCTGAGAGTCTTTTGTATCGAGCTGAGCGCTCGTCGCCTTCGTTTTAGTTGAATCAGAATATTGCGAATGTTATATTAAGCAAGGAATAAAACACTCTGTGTCGTGCTGTTATAGGAAAATAATCAACACCGAGGCGGTATAGGATTATTTTCCTATAACTAAAACGTCTCTGAGTGTTTTATTCCTCTTATACCAAAGCAATTTACAAATACATCGTACTTTTTATCCTTTTATAGTTACATTTAATTCTCATGAAACACTTTAGTTCCTGTTCTCACTTATGTTATAGCAGCTATAAGTAGTCATTTCCTCACCAGCCTCTCTTCTTTCTCTCTCTTGAAGTTAATAAGATAAAAAAGTCAGTTTCCAGACAAACCGCAGAGAAGTGTAAACTCCTCTGTTCTGAAGAAGATGAACTTTCTTTTCCAGCTTTACCTCTGACACTGGAGACTCCTTCCATAATTTGCAGCTGCACTACTGTCATAAAATGAATCAACATTTTCCAACCAATCAGAATTCAGAACTCAACAGCACTGTGGTGTTAGGTTACGTAATAGTCTATTATTTTCTGTGTTTTTAAATATGATGGTATCTTAGGGAATTAATTTATGATTAGCGATGAAGAAAATGGAAAAAATGAGCTAACGGGCCAATCGGTGCCTTTGGACATGTAACTATAATTTGCATCTACACAGTCCTGAGCATTGGACATTTTCCCAGGCTTACAGTTTAATTGGAAAGAAAGAGAATCACAAAAGACAAATAATATAATCAGTGTAACTGCTCCTGTTGCTGACCAGCTTGCTAAGTATCTTGCTACGTATTCGAATTACTTTGGACACCAGTTTAGTTTGCCGCTGTGTAGTAAAACTCTGTGGTACTTCCCTAAATAATCCATCTTTTTGTACGCTAAAATATTGTTAGCTAACTTCTGTGTTTTCTCAAAGACTGTGCGTATGAAGTAAAGATAATAGGGTTAGAGGATATCATGGAGCAGTCAGGAAATAGACATGAAGGAAATGGTTATAGATGGAATAACTCGCTTTATTTACTGTAAAATACACCAAGAAGAGAGTTTAAATCCAAGAACAAAGAAGTGCGTGGGCGGGACAAACAACGGTGATCAGTGATTGGTCGTTGCAAAGAGTAGTGATCAGTGATTGGTAGTCAGGAACAATAGCGATTGGTGATTGGTTGTTGGGAATGATGGTGATTAGTGATTTGTTTTTGCGAACAATAGTGATCAGTGATTGGTCTTTGGGAACAATTGGAATTGGTCTTTGGGAACAATTGGAATTGGTCTTTGGGAACAACGTTGATCAGTGATTGGTTGTTGCAAACAATAGTGATCAGTGATTGGTAGTTGGGAGCAATAGCGATTGGTGATTGGTTGTTGGGAATGACGGTGATTAGTGATTTGTTTTTGCGAACAATAGTGATCAGTGATTGGTCTATGGGGACAATTGGAATTGGTCTTTGGGAACAACGTTGATCAGTGATTGGTTGTTGCAAACAATAATGGTCATTGATTGGTTATACAGAACAATCAGCGATTGGTTACTGGGAACAATGATGATCAGTGATTGGTTGTTGCAAACAATAGTGATCAGTGATTGGTAGTTGGGAGCAATAGCGATTGGTGATTGGTTGTTGGGAATGACGGTGATTAGTGATTTGTTTTTGTGAACAATAGTGATCAGTGATTGGTCTATGGGGACAGTGGTGATCAGTGATTGATGGTTGGCAACAATATTGATTGGTCGTCGGGAACAACGGTGATGAGTGATTGGTCATAGGGAACAATAGTGATCATTGATTGGTCTATGAGAACAATTGGGATTGGTCTTTGGGAACAATGTTCATCAGTGATTGGTTGTTGCAAACAATGATGACCAGTGATTGGTCATACGGAACAATGATGATCAGCGATTGGTTAACATTTATGATCAGTGATTGGTTGCTGGGAACATTGATGATCAGTGATTGGTTGCTGGGAAGAATGATGATCAGTGATTGGTTGTTGCAAACAATAGGGAACAGTGAATAGATATGGCAAACAATAGTGATCAGTGATTGGTAGTCAGGAACAATAGCGATTGGTGATTAGTTGTTGGGAACAACGGTGATTAGTGATTTGTTTTTGTGAACAATAGTGATCATTGATTGAGCTACAATAGTGATTGGTCGTCGGGAACAATGGTGATCAGTGATTAGTTGTTGCAAACAATGATGATCAGTGATTGGTCATACGGAACAATGATTATCAGCGATTGGTTGCTGGGAACAATGATGATCAGTAATTGGTTAATGCTAACATTAGTAAGCAGATTAGTTGTTGCAAACTAGTAAACCAATCAGTGATTGGTTGTTGCTCAAAAGTTGCTAGATTTGTCTTTATTTATTTATTTATTTATTAAATAAAATCACTCACAGAGTCTAAAAAGTCACTAAATCTAGTGACAAAGTCACTAAGTTGGTAACACAGATGACAGCAGGACATGGGAACGTTCCCAAATTCACATATTCATATATATCACGGTGTTCCTAATCATTTTTTGATACTTTCTTTAAAGTAAAAAAAAATTGAACATATTCTACATATAACAACAACAACAATAATGCTAATAATGATAATAATTCACTAAAATCATGTGAGGCACGTCTTCATCCCGGTTGTTTATATACATACATATATATATATATATATATATATATATATATTTTACCATAATATCGTTTTGGTATCGAGCATTACGATACTATAATCGGTTAAAGCGGTAGTATCGTGCAAACACTAACCTGATAACAATACAGTGTTGTGGTAAGTTGAAGCTAATGGTAGGCTCCTGCAGTCGAGCAGGTGCGACGCGCCGGCCAATCAGAAACGGCTGGGAGGATCACGTGACCGGCACCGTGGTCGAAATGCAGGCAGCGGCTCGGGACTCGGGAGAGAGACAGAGAGGCAGAGAGGAAGGAAGGAGAGAAAGAGAGAGAGTGAGAGAGAGGACTTGGATGATTTCTCTGCGCTCGGGGACGGAAAGCAACTCGCTCCAGGTAAGCGTTAGCGCTTATTAACGTTCATAAGCGTGACTCGGTGTGACTTGGCGTGTGTGTATGCGTGTATATGTGTGTATATGTGTGTGTGTGTATATGTGTGTGTGTGATTTATTTTTCGCTGCGATAACCGGGTTTCTCAGCGCTATGGACATCATCGCTGTTCTGACTGCGGCTGGTGCTGTAACCGAGCTGCTCAGTTTTATCACAGCAGTGCGTTTATTTCCTCCAGCGCCAGCTCGCCAGCTCCTGATCTGGGTTTAGCGCTGATTAAAACTGAGCTGTGGTATTTCTGTAGTAGTGTTTACTCCTCTCTCAGTCTCCGGGGTGTTGCACTGCAGAATCCCGTAGCCTACTTGCATAAATTACCAGGTAGCGACCTGACTAGTGCTTTAAACTAGCGCTTAAGACGCGATTTAAACCTTTTTTATTTAATATCAGCAGCACAAACTTTCATTATCTAAAGCTAAATCGACTACAATGACACCTACGAAATCCGGGTTTCATATTTAAGCCTGAACACATCGACTTCATCGGGAAAAAAATGGTATTGTTTTATAGGAAGTGATTCTTGGACGCCAGCTTGTCACCAATTGTTGATGTTTTTTGTCCAGCACTTTTGTCCAGAGCTCGTCCGCGCATGCGCAGTGCACCGCGTTCGGAGCCTCGTGCGTGCAGGTTTTTAAATTCATGCACGCGCGCACACGCACGTAATATATATATATATATATGTGTATATACACACACACACAAATGTGCGCGTGTCAGAAAAGACGCTCACTATCAGCTCCTCGCGCTACACTACAAATTTTATTTTTATTTATCTTTTCACTTCTTGGGAAGAAGGTATCTTTATTTATTCTTATCTACTTAACAATCTAAATGTCATCGTTATCGGGTATTGTTGTGTCACTTTAGTTATATCACCTTATATTAAGAATATCGTCGTGGATTTCTGTTAGCTTGTTAGCTAACGGTTATAAATTGCTGAGGTAATCTTTTTTTTTTTTTTTTTTTTAAGGATTACGGTATAATGACTGTCACTTGGTCAATATATTTGATTGATTTACAGCTTTTGGTTTCGTTCCAAGTTGTTTTAGTCATATTTTCGGTGTGTTATCGCGTAACATTGGTGAAATTTATTTATTTATTTATTTATTTATTTATTTATTCATTTATTTATTTTAATCCCATTTCATTAGCTAGTCGGTTTTGACCGTTGGGATTTGTTCGTTGGCTTTTTCAGTCGCGCGACGGTTTTGGCTGTTGTGACGTCACGACGATGATCCGGCAGGTGTCCATGACTCCACTTCCGCACTTTCTCACTTTGTAAACAATGCTGCTGTTTTATTAATTAATTGATTGATTGATTGATTAATTGATTCAGTCTGTTTATTCATATAATAACCTGAGCGGTATTATGTCTCCTTGCTACACGCTATCAGCCGCGCGTGCTGTTTTATTTCTATATCCTGTTTCCAAAGCGGAACTGATCCCGTGTCAGGTGCCTTTACAGTCCGCGTGTGGCTTTGTGTTTTGGTTTCATCTGGCTTCAATTTGACTCCTTGACTCGTCTTACTGTGGTGCTGCTGCGGTTGGAGAATTTGTTTTTTTATCTCTTAGATCTTGAACTAAAAAAAAAACAAAACGTGACAACATGAATGGTATTTTATTTCTGGGACGTCACGTGTCCTCAATTTTGATGCATATCAGAATGATACAATATCATACAGTGGTTTTATATATGTACAAAACCATTGTATGCTGGTAGTAATTTTTTTTTTTTTTTTTTTATAGCGTTCCTCTTTTTGTCTGTTTTTGGTCTTCAGCAGCGTTCAGAAATACAGAACAAACCTAACAAACTTGATAGTGAGCTTCCGTTTTGTCTGTCTTTATCCAATTCTGCATCTATTTTCTCTTTCTCTCTCTTATTACATCTTTGTCTCTGTTTCCCCCAAGCTATCCCTTCTTCTTCTTCTTCTTCTTCTTCTCTCTCTCTCTCTCTCTCTCTCTCTCTCTCTCTCTCTCTCTCTCTCTCCTGTCTGTCTGTCTGTCTCTCTCTCTCCCCTGTCTGTCTCTCTCTCTCTCTCTCTCTCTCTCTCTCTCTCCTGTCTGTCTGTCTCTCTCTCTCTCTCTCTCTCTCTCTCTCTCTCTCTCCTGTCTGTCTGTCTGTCTCTCTCTCTCCCCTGTCTGTCTCTCTCTCTCTCTCTCTCTCTCTCTCTCTCCTGTCTGTCTGTCTCTCTCTCTCTCTCTCTCTCTCTCTCTCTCTCTCTCTCTCTCCTGTCTGTCTGTCTGTCTCTCTCTCTCCCCTGTCTGTCTCTCTCTCTCTCTCTCTCGTCTCCTCTCTCTCATCTCCTCTCTCTCCTCCTCTCTCTCTCCTCTCTCTCCACTCTCCCTTCTGTCTGTCTCTCTCTCTCTCTCTCTCTCTCCTCCCTCTCTCCTCCCTCTCCCCTGTCTCTCTCTCTCCTGTCTGTCTCTCTCTCCTCTCTCTCTTCCTCTGTCTGTGTCTCCCCCCCCCCCCCCCCCCGTCTGTCTATCCCTGTCTGTCTGTCTCTCTCTTCTCTCTTGTCTTGTTTTGCTTTATTTTTCTGTCTCCTTGGTCGTCCTCCTGTGTTTTATTGTCTCTCTCTGGCATTTTATCTTTTTTTTTCTTTCACAAATTTCTATTCCTTCTTTTTCTGTCTCTTTGTCTCTCTCTTCCTGTTATACTCCTTGCTTTCTTTTCCTGTTATCTCCTGTCTCTCTCTCTCTCTCCTCTCTCTCTCTCTCTCTCTCTTCCTGTCTCTCTCTCTCTCTCTCTCTCTCTTCCTTCTCTCCTCTCTCTCTATCTCTCTCTCTCTCTCTCTCTCTGTCTCTCCTCTGTCTCTTCTCTCTCTTCTCTCCTGTCTCTCTCTCCTCTCTCTCCTCTCTCTCTCTCTCTTCCTGTCTCTCTCTCTCTCTTCTTTCTATACACTCAGTGTTTGAACTGTTAAAGAATTTGTTTGGCAGTCGGACTGGAAATAGCCCGCGGGCAGATTGAGTATCCTCAGGGTTGAAATGTTGAGGATGTCGCCGTTTCCACTGGACGAATTCCACGGAGCGAGAGAGACAAATGTCCGTGCTTATCCCACTTCAGCTGGAAAACATTTCTTCCTAACTTGTTTCTACGAGGCTCTCTCTTTCAGCAAGACGGAATCCTCTGCTTTCTTCTGCACTTGTCCTTCTTAGCTTCTGCTTAAGCATATTTAATGTTCCACGGTCGGTTTGAAAGACAAAAATCAATAAAAGCGTCGGCTCAGGGTTCAGCTCAGATGTCCTGTTTTCCATTATGTTGGTGCAGGAAGGAGGAACTGATCCTGGATCAGCATAACGTCAACTGCCAAGGTCAGAGGGCAGAGGTCAGAGGGCAGAGGTCAGAGGCCATGTTCTTTCCAGTTCTTCTCCTCCATCGGACGCCTCGCTTCTCCGTTTCATGACGGTGTGTGAGCTCTCGTCCCCGACAGGCCCGTTGTATCGTCGGACGAACGTTTTTCCTCACGTCAGAGCTAGCCGATAGCGCTCCCCGTTCCCGCATGAAACGTCGCCTGCGTTCCGATGCGTGTTCAAGCGTGCGCTCGTGCGTCACGTAATTTGATAAACGTATCTAATTTGTAGCGGTTTAATGATAATGATTTCCAGCATTAACATGTTTTTGCAGCTTCGGTAGTCCAATTACAAATCCAATTTTAACAAGCGCTTCTAAATGCACTCTTACATCGCCTTAATTATTTTTAGTGCTGCTGATGGATTCTGTTTCAGAGCAATTTTCTGACATTTTACACACACGCACACACACACGCACACACGCACACACACACACACACACACACACACACACACACACACACACACACACACACACACACAGAGAGAGAGAGAGAGAGAGAGAGAGAGAGAGAGAGAGAGAGACACGTACAGATAAAGGGATGTATTTTTGGTGATGTGATAGCACAGATTTCTGTCTTTTTATCAGTTGAGTTTTTGAAGAGGTCTCTCTCTATCCCTGTGTGTGCTCTCTCTCTCTCCCCCTCTCTCTCTCTCTCTCTCTCCCCCTCTCTCCCCCCCCCCCCCTCTCTCTCTCTCTCTCTCTCCCCCCCCCACCCGCTGATCAGTGCTATTCCTGGCTCTCTCCTGGAGCTGATGAAGAAAGTGAAGCCAGCAGCAGGAGCAGGTTTTTAGCTTCGCTTCCTGCTGCAGAACTCAGATGCCTTCACTGTTCTCTCACACTAGGCACTTTTCACACTCCAGATATCACTGATTACGATAGTCACAATAGATCATAAACAACTGTACTTATACGTAAATATATTTCTCAGACAAAGCAATAGATATGTCTTCTGTATTTAAATTTTTTTTTTAAACAAATGTTCATTGAGAAGGAAACATATGATGCTCCAGAGTTTGTAAAACGCTCTCTAAATAGGCGACGTCGTCCTGAATAGCACACAAGGGGGAGTGACATTAATTTGAAGTGTCCTAGATAAGTGCATTGTGTGTGTGTGTGTGTGTGTGTGTTATTTTTTTTGAAGGTTGCGGTGTAGCTCGTAACCACGTAATGTGCTCGTAATGTGTCGTTGTGTATATGACTGTAGCCCTGTTCACACGGAATTAAACTTCCACGCCGTCGTGGTGTCATTTCCCACTTTACAGGAGCTAAAATGCGATTTTATTTATCGTCCGGATGTCTGCGTTTTTCTTCGTCCTCCTGAGAAAATTACAAGTCTGCTGTTTTACTCCAAACTCTGATCATTTTAGTCTGGACACACAAGACCGTGATTTTCTATACCGATGTCTCTTCACGTTGGAAAAAAATGTTTGACTGCTTCTGTATTTAGTCTCGTAACGCGTGCATCAGATAATCGCCAAACGAAAAGTGGATGGTGTAGAATTTCAGATTGTTGCTGGAACTTTGTTTCGCCTCAAAACTGAAATGAGAGCCAGCGTCTCTTCTCTACCTACTCCAGCGCCTCTTTGACAGATTGTGAACGGAGCGTGGTCACATGACCGTGTGGCGCAAACATTCGGTACAAATAGAGCAGGAACTATTTACTATGTTCTCTCCTTGTTCTCTGGGCCTCAGATCTGCATGGTGACGGGCATCACACAGCCGTTTATGGCGCGAGTGGAGTTCACTCACAATAGTGTGAGTGATATTTTTCGCAAGGGCGGAGAGAGAGTCTGAAATGGCTCCTGGTATGCAGAAAAGCAAAAAAAAACAAGTCAACAAGTGGACCAGCCAGTGTGTATACACTCATAAAGACGCAGTGATACAGATGTATTCTGAATAAAACACACACAGACGGTACGATTAACCGAGTAACCGCGCCAGGCTAAATATAAAGAGCCCAGTCAAGTAGCTAAGAGGAACTGAGAACCGTCTGGTCGTGTTTGTATTGGATCCATTCACTCCGACGACAAGGGCAGCTTTGTTCTTGGGAAAGGAAGCGACCTCCTGGAGACCCCTCTGTGCCGAACAGCAACGCCACCTCGTTCGAGCGGAGGGTTCAAGCGCGCTCTCGGATACGCTGAAGGTCCTCATCAGCCTGTGCATTGAGGTGGACGAGGCGCGCGTCTCTCAGAGCGCAGAAAAGAAGGGCGCTGTTCTGTTCTATATCAGCAGTGTGCGTACGTGTGTGTGTGTGTGTGTGTGTATAAAGCAGCCTGACAGCAAAGCAGCAGCAGCAGAAACACTTCCAGAGATGAGAAACTGGATCTAGAGCAGGCACAGGGCACGAATGGCCTTGTAAGGTATCTGAGACTCCGCAGAAAGGGACACACACACGCACGCAAATGCACAGTGTGCACGGAAACAGTAGCATGTCTAAACATCAAGAATAGCAAATTGCCTCCTCAGTGCATGGATGAAAGAGAAGTAATCACGCACACAGAGTACAGGGTGTACTCACACGCTTAGCTAGTCGATAGAATTGTAAGAAAATGCTTCTTTCTTTCTTTAAAAGTAGCTGTGTGTGTGTGTGTGTTTTCATTAAAAATTGTTTTTAGACTAGAATTAGTTGCAGCGACACAAAGAACATGTGAAAACTGTACCTAGTTCAGTGACGAGGAATATTTTTACTCCCTGCTCAACAACGTGACTTGAGAGATACATTTGCATATGATTTGCATACCCTAATGTGTTTAGGCCAATCAGCATTGAGCATTCAAGAAACACGGAAATTAAACGGAGCACAAAAACTCCTTCAAGCGCTGACTACTTGTCTGACTCAGCAGTTTACACTCTTAACCCTGAGTGACTCACAAAGTGTTGAGAAAATGCCCTGACTTCTTGTTAGAGGTGAAACTGAAACAAAAAATATCCCATGATGATGAAATGAAATTTTCATGATGCACGGTGTGTTTTAGCTGAACAGTAGTGACACATTGTGTGGGGGGGGGGGGATGTTAAACATTGGATGTTAAAGTTTATTCAGTCTGCTGCTAGGCATTGCAATGTCTCTGAAAAGCGTCTCGCAATGTTGATTATATTGCCGATCCGATATCCGGGATGAGTTATCAAGCATAGAGGCAAAAAAAAACGTTGGATCGGATATCGGAGAGAATAGGAGTGAATTTGAATCGATCCCGTGAGAAATGGAATTGGATTTGGAAAAGTTTTGGAAGAGGAAATGTTTACTTATAAAGAAACTAGATGGTATGTTTGTTAGCTTTGATTATTTTTGTGATATATATATTTTTTTTTTTGGTGATAATCGTGTGAATGTTTTTAAAAATGCATCAGATTAAAAAAATAAAATCATGGTTAAAGCTTAGTTTTTAAAGAATGAACATCGGTTTGGGAGTCAAAACCCGCTGATACTCAGTGTTTCAGTACGGTGCCGTCTCAATACGTTTTAACCCAACGCAAAGGTTTAACTAGCAACGAGTCAGTCAGCCAGATTTAATCTACAGAAACACACGTGACCAGCGTGGAAAATATATCACACACTCATTTACAGCTTATTAGCTCTAGATGTCATGGAGAAACAACACAATGCTTCATCTTCGCTTGTTAAATTGACCGTGAACTTGCACTTCTGGAGTCGCCTTGGCTGGCGGTTGCTAATTAAACAGCGCTCTTAAAACGCTCTGTGCTGCTACATCTCGCTCCCGCAGCTGTTTTACACTCGTTAACAGGAAGAACGCAACGCAACGCAATGCAACGAGACGCTCCTTCACCCGTGTCAGCGCCGTATACGACTTTAAATTCTGTTCACGGATCGATCTTTCACTCTAGTGGTGGTTATGACAGGAACCACAAACCATCAGGCCTTTTAATTTTGCACGATGTACCCAGCGCCATATTTAGAAAACTCCAACACGGACAAAGAGACACGTGCAGTAAATCTCATCACGAGTTTATAAAAGGCATCTGAAAAACAGAGTTGATTTGTAGCGATGGGAAGTGCGCTTTAAAAAGAATCAGGGATTGGGTTTCAAGTGTGATAATTGCTTTTCAAGCCTGAAGCAGCAGCAGCAGCAGCAGCAGTAACTCCCACTGACCTCCCACCTTCCTTCCCTCCCTCTCTCCCTCCCTCTCTCCCTCCTTCCCACCCCTACGTACAGTTAATGAAACGACCCCACAGAGTGCGTATGAAATCAAACTCGCCGTGTCGTGTCTCTTGGCTTTATGGACGCCTACGTTCCGTAGTAACGAAGGGTGTAACAATCGTCCAATTTTGATTAATGCACCAATTTAAAAGCCAGCGATTGAAGCGAACCATTAATAATTCACAATTTTAAACTGATGTGTAAATAATTTAATAGGCTATTAAACTGATTTGCCTGTACTCGTACTTTTTCCTTGTACTTTTTTAAATTCTCTACGGTAGGGCTGTATCGTCTACGATAATATCGTAATTGTTGTTTTAACGATTGGCGAGCTGATATTATCGAGTATGTCACTCATTTTGCAGAAACCAATCAGAACAACGCCTTGAGTGTCCACGTGTTCACTCAAGATGCTGCTCAAAAGAAGGCAAACCACGTCAGAAATCGGTTGCCATTAACGACAGCTCGACAGCTAACTATTTCATCCAATTGGTTTCAAACCATACTGTATTGTTTTTAATTGAATGCTTCAGTTTTAAGGAAATAAATAAGATCTCTTCCTTAAATATGTTGTTTCCATTAATATCATTAATAAGCAACAATGAATATCCTGTTAACGAGAGCGAGCTAGTACAATATAAGACTTTTACAAACACATTTCTGTAGGATGCAAAATATCGTCTACTTATCGTTATTGACAAAATCCCGGAAAATATCGCCTTTTTTTTTCCCCTTCCTTTGTCAATATCACATACAGCATCATCAGTCACAAATTATTCATAGTCCTACTCTAGATTTGGAGCAAAGTTGGGCACATATCGATCAGAGGATACTGTATCGTATCGTATCGTAACAGATCCAGTGGTATCGTCAAAAATATCGAATCATTGTCTTACGAGTCTGCATCTGTTACGATACAAATAAATGATGTCACCAAAAATCTAATCACTGCCTTATGATATCGAATCAGATTTACTGATATCGTCAAAAATCCAATAGATTCCTTAAGAATCGAATCGTGTCCTATTGTGTGGAAGCCTGAACTTTTCACCTGCTAGTAGATTTCCCCTTTTTCTTTTAGTAATTTTATGCTTCTTGGAAAACTGTAAAATCCCTCATCAAGTTTTACATCCTATTAGAAGCGCCGCTGATGTTCAGCATCCACCTACAGCAGCGGCTTGCTAGCGCGGGACTGCGGTCTGCTTTTACTTGATCTTACTTTTGTGTTATGCTTTTTTTTTTTTTTGGAAAAAAAATGGCTGGAGTTTCCCTATTTTCATCGCTCTGATTATGTCTGGAGTATCTTGATCGTGAAGTCTGTTGAAATGTTCCACTGTAGTTTTTTTTTTTTTTTTTTTTTTTGAAATAGGAAGCTATCAACACAGCATCAAATCATGCCACTCGAATATAGCAAACTTCGGTCACGTGGTTGGTTCTTTAGAAATTTCGAGTAACATAATTATTTAACCAATAAATAACGCTATGAAGAGTTAAAGGAGCGCTCCGTTGCCAAATTCCTGCCTGCTGTTTGGAGATCTGTTAGCATGACCTGCTTTGCATAATGAATCCTGCTTCCTGCTACCTTATTTAAATTTTTTTTTTTTTTAGCAGTGTAAGTAAGAGTTACTTGGAATTTTTTTTTCCTTTCCGTTTTAATGCTGCGTACTACAGAAATAAAAAGCACACCAGGCCTCGAATATCTGTGTTTAGGATCTGCTCTGTGGGAGTCATGGAGCAGTCCATATCTTCCACCGAAGCGATAATCCTTCTAGCAGTTGGAAACCTCTCGTTGTTGAGTTACTCCGGCGGCTGTGAAGTGTTGTCTGGATGGTAGTTCTCATCCTCGTACCCACGCACCGCTCATCGAGACGGCCTGAACGTCCCTCAGGGGTTCCTCCGGAGGCTGGAGAGGTAGATTTGTTTATGCAAAATCACGAACGGGGCGAAACCAGCACTGACACGAA
Organism: Pangasianodon hypophthalmus; assembly: GCF_027358585.1. NCBI lineage: Eukaryota > Metazoa > Chordata > Actinopteri > Siluriformes > Pangasiidae > Pangasianodon > Pangasianodon hypophthalmus. The sequence goes on along the minus strand of NC_069726.1, from coordinate 23,687,431 downwards.
AGCCCATCCTCCTCTGCTTTCACACAGTCTGCCTAAAAATACCAACACACACACACACACACACACACACACACAGTGTTATCTGGCTTTATTCTTTAGATTCTCATGAAATTTTTGTAAGACAAAATGCATTAAATGCAAAATCGTTAAATTTAAAATGTGAAAAGATTTGACTTGACAGCTCAAACGTTTGTACATTTTGACGTTGTTTATCAGCCGTCATCAGAAAATAGGCCGTCCAGTTAAAGGTGCAGTAGTCGAATTTTTTCATTTCTTTCAGGTACAAATAATGTGGTAAATTATGTAGATCAAAAATAATAGTTTAAGCCGTTGTCTCAGAACAAGTGTATTACGTAGCTGAAAAAAAAAACACATTTTGGAAACCTGTTTTCTGGTCTCGAACGATTGACAAGAGGCCAATCCAAATACAGTCGTTATGTAGCCACGCCCCCAACGCCACTACACATCCTCATAAATCATTACGAGGAGAAGTCACATGCTTACAGAGTCGTAACTCGGCTTTCAAGCAGCTGAACATCCGAGTGTCATGACCGTCCTTGCTAATGCTAATGATAGTCCTTGCTATTACTAACGCTGATTGAACCACCGTTAGTTTTGTAGGCGGAGCTTTGTGTGTGCAGGTGGGGAAAAAAAAAAATCATTTGAATCTTCTTCACCTCCACCCATTTAACTGTTAGAGCCTTTTTTTTTTTCTTTTCTTCCACACACAAATCTTCCTTACCTACTGCCCCTTTAAAGCCCTGATCAGATCTACACAGGTCTCCATGTCATCCTGCTCAGACTTGTCAATATGACCTTGTCGTGTGTGTGTGTGTGTGTGTGTGTGTGTGGTCGCGTGTGTGTTGGTTTCCAGTGACTTCACCCGTATCGTATGTGCCAATTAATCCCTATTTGCCTTTCATGTTGAAAAGTGTCTGTAATTGCTGATATAGATATTCAATTAAAGTGTGCAAGACCAAGCGCATCCCTATCAGATGGAGCGAGTAATTTAATAAAGGAGGTTTCCCACACTGCACTGCAATGCGCTGCGCCATCACCCAGGCGCTGAGAGAGAGAGAGAGAGAGAGAGAGAGAGAGAGAGATACAGAGAGGTACAAGAACAAGAGAGAAATAAAGGAATAGAAGAAGAGGAGTAGACAGTTTGCTTTGTTCTGCTTCTGCTGCTTGTCACCTCGTTGCCCTGCAGGGAATTAACTAATTACAGCAGGTCTCCTCCATTGTTCCTATTATGAAAAATGAGAGAAGGAAGCGTGGGGTTTTTGGGGTGTAAACGAGTGCTTGGAATATTGATGAAGACGGGCGAGGTTTATCTCGTTCTTCCTGAGTGTCGTGGATTCCTTCGTTCACTCTGCTGAACCGCTGCGCTCCACGCCGAGTCGTAGCTGAGTTAGGAAGTTAAGAACAGAAGCCTGGTCTGTTCCTGACAACATTTTAGATCTTTTTTTTTGTTTGTTTGTTTTTTTTTTAAATGTAGTATGTAGTTTTCAGACACTGTACGACAGACGTCAATTTCATCATCCAACTTTTCCAGTGAAGTAAATCAACCAGCCGTTATGGCAGATATCACACAATCATTTACTGCTTATTATCAGTGGAGGAAAAAAAAAAAAAAAAAACCTCACACCAACACTTTATCTTGGCTTGTTAAATTGGCTGTGAACTCGCATGTCTGGAGAAGCCGAGGCAGACGGTTGCTAATTAAACCATGTGCTGGAAAGGCTTCTCGCCCCTGGAGACGTTTCAGGGTCATGTGACTTTCTATTGTCTGTAGCCCTATTTAGAGGGTATTAATCCGTCTTTATGTTGCGAAAGCGTACGTCGTAGGATTACACGGGACAGCTACAGATACGTTAATGGCCAAACATAAAGGCGAGAGAGAGAGAGAATGTTTCTATAACATCTCATTATAGTTCTATCACGACAGGATGATCAAGGGATGCAGCATGAAAACTAATAAAGGATGAATCACAGCTTCCAGGTATGTATCTAGCCAATTAGCGTAGAGTTTATTTAACATTATGGCAACTTGAAACTTTCCAATGAAAGCGCTACAAACCCGTGATGTGTCTCTGCGCACCAAGCGTTCTGCCAAGATGTTATTCAAATCTCATCCAATGCTAACGAGAAGTAATAATCGTAAAAGCACCTACTTTAGTCGATTGTTTTATTTCAGTCCGGATCTGCAAACTCCGCTCCTCCGTTTAGAGCGTTTTCACACTCGAGTTCACATCGGAGAATTTCTTCTAGGTTAATTTATGTGAGTGTTTTCCAGAAGCGAAGAAGAGCGGCGCTTTATCATCATGCAGGAACGCCAACAAACCAGGAGCCGTTCCTGGTGTCCGAAAGTTATTTTCAAAGGAGCCCAGATTAGACCACATCAAAAATACGTGAAGTCCAATCCCCAAAATACTATTTTAGAGCTCTGATATAATGAATTCAATTGTAGTGGAATGACTGTAGTTGTGACACGCAAGGTGATGATCACAGATTTGTGCTTCTTTTCAGGACAAATGACATTCACCACTTTAGTTAAAGATGCTTTTAAGGATTAATGAAATGTTTTCCGTGCTTAGTGGCTGGAAGCATCTTGCCGCTTGTTAACCCCCTGTCCTGTGCTCTGTTTAGTCTCATAAAAAAAATTGCTCCTTCTCACTGTTAAAGTTGTGCTTAATTAATTTTGCACGTGTAGTGAGAAAAAAGGCTCTTGCTTTTTAGCTAACTGTGTGAACAGTCTGCTGTCTCCGTCAGGTGAAGTGAAACATTGCACCGTGTTGGCAGGCGAGTCACTGATCCGACGTGCTACGAGAGAAGCCGTGGGTCAGTTCGCGTCTCTCCACGGGCCACACTTTGGACTGATCTTGGCTGTGTTTAGGTGTTTTTGCAAACCTGTTCAGAGATATTTCAGGTGGTCAGGAAACGATGGATGCTTTGAGTCTTTTCAAACCAGTAGCTCAGATCTCTGTGTGTTGACATCTATGCTGGGAGTGCATCAGAAGGAAGAATAAAGTGAATTTAAAAAAATAATAATAAAAAAAAAAGAGCGGGATTGGATGCAGATTTGTGGCACGGTGAGGTGGGTGGGGCTGCTGTCCTACACCGTCCTCTGTGCCGTCATTGTGGTGTCCTCTTTCTCCGTCACGCAGAACAGAACAGATGGGGCTGAAGCAGGGGGGTCTGAGGTCTCGCACTCGTACAGTAATCCCAGGAGAGAGAGAGAGAGAGAGAGGGATAGAGGGGGAGAGAGAGAGAGAGAGGGACAGAGGACAAAAGGAGAGGAAGATGTTAAGGAAAAAGGGGTTAAGTGAGATCTAGGAAAGAGAATGAGAAGACTGACAGATGGAGAGGTTACAGTGGCTAGTGTGTGTGTGTGTGTGTGTGTGTGCGCACGCTCACACAGCAGGCAGATCTAACCCTGGATTCCTCTAGTGTAATCTCTGAATCCACATCTTTATTAACACACGCTAGACAAAACACACACTCTGTCTAATAAAAACGTGCTTTCTCTGCTTCTCTTCACCATCACGTCTCCACCTCGCGTCTCCACACGTCTGTGACTGGAAGTAAGTAACGGAGCAGAAGAACACGCCACACGTTTCACTCAGCACCGCGGCCAAATCACAAATGGATTTCTTAGTGCTCGCGTGCCGTACGTTTCTGAACACACACGCGGTACAGAGCTCGGGTTAAGAACGGGCACCAGAGCAGGAGAAGCGAGGAGCTTCAGCTCAACATCCCGTCTATTAAACATTCATAATTCATATTCATAACATCATTATTGCATAACTACTTTGGAGGCACAGAGATTAGGGTGTGTGAGTGAGAGAGAGAGAGAGAGAGATGGAGACCAAGAGAGACAAAAATGGAGAGAGATGGATACAGAGAGAGAGAGAGAGAGACATGCAGACAGTGAGAGAAGGAGAGACAATAGAGTGAGAGAGAGTGACAGGACAGAGAAAGAGAGATGCAGACAGAGACAGGATGGAGAGACAGACAGAGAGACTGGGAGCAAGATGGAGAGAGATGGAGACTGTAGGAGGACAGACAGAGAGAGATGCAGTGAGAAAGGGGCAAGACAGGAAGATGGAGATGGAGAGACAGGGAGAGTGACTGAGTTAGAGATAGAGAGAGAGACAGAGAGATAGAGACAGCAGGAGGACAGATAGATAGATAGAGAGAGAGAGAGGGGCAAGACAGGAAGATGGAGATGGAGAGGGAGAGAGAGAGAGAGAGAGAGAGAGAGAGAGAGAGAGAATCAGAGAGACAGGGACAGACATTCAGTTGGTGATGGAAGAGAGATGGAGACAGAAGGACAAATGGAAAGAGAGAGACAGGACAGATAGAGAATCGGAGAGTGGGAGAGACACCGAGTTGGAGACAGAGATGGGACAGATGGAGAGACACAGCACAGGGTGAGATGATGAGTTTTAGGAGATGAGATTAGCTTTAGGACTGTAATTGCCATGAGCAGTTTTGCTCTCAGGTCTCCATCAGTGAGCAGTTAATCAATTCAATAAAACAGACTTCATGTGAAAACTGTAATGAACTTCCTGGTTACACAGCTGCACTATTTGTCCATGTAGTACACAGTTACAGAAGGGATTTATTTATAATCGCACTATCGGGTGTCACCCAGATGAGGATGAGTTCCCTTCTGACTCTGGTTCCTCTCAATGTTTCTTCCTCGTATTGCCTCAGGGAGTTTTTCCTCACCACCGTCGCCTCTGGCTCGCTCATTAGGGATAAAATCACACATTTACAATTTATATCCCGACTGTAGAATCTGTAAAGCTGCTTTGTGACAATGTCTATTGTTAAAAGTGAAATACAAATAAAATTTAATTGAATGAGAGATGGTGAGACAGACAGGACAAAGGACAGAGTCAGGACAGATGGAGACGGAGATGGAGAGTGAGAGTCAGGAGAGAGAGAGAGAGAGAGACAGGACAGAGAGAGACGGATGCAGGGTGGTTGCACAGGTGTGTGTGTGTGTGTGTGTGTGTGTGTGTGCGTGCTGTTTTTAAAAAAAAAAAATCTGTAGTTATTTTGAGCTTCGATGCTTAATGTGTTACTCTGAATGCGGATTCTCAGCAGCCAATCAGAGTGAAGCGTTCTTTACACCATGTGATAGCGGTGCTGTTAGAAGTTTATTGCAGGTCACAGGAGATGATTGCAGTGAGTTCTGGTGTGTGTGTGTGTGTGTGTGTGTGTGTGTGTGTGTGTGTGTCCTGCAGTTCACTTTATATGACGATATGATGTAGTCACTTTTTAACTCGGACTGTCTCCGATGTTCATCTAGACCACTAATCAAACACCAGTTAAAACGAGGCGTGTCTGATTAAAGCTGTGGATAAAGAGTAGCTGATTAGATATGACCTTAATTATCACATATGCCATTATTTTATTACTATTTTAATGAAATCACTACTCAGGGGTGTGTGATTATTATTTATTAGCACGTCAAGCTGCTTTATTTGCGCGGGCATGCGAAGCTTGCGGAAGATGATAAATTAGAGTGATGTGTGTTTAGGGCGCACCGAGCACCTGTCCAACTCGTCCAGGCCACATTCCTGTCGTCCCTGCTCAAGTGTCTACAGATCGCTGACTCGCCTCACCGACTACTCAAGTCTCAGCCCTGTGACTCTGCTGCGTTTTGGTTTGACAGTATCGGTTTAAACACACACACACACACACACACACACCCACACACACACCCCTGCTGCCACGTATAGTCGGGCTTTCCACTCTCCTCCGTGTCCGTCCCCAGGGCAGGGCGTCGCTAAGCTCTCGTGGCACGCCTTGTAATTGGAAATCTTTACCATGTTGCGAGGAAGCATGTCACTCCTCATTTTTTTTGTTAAATCCAGGGGGATTTTTACACACACACACACACACACACACACACACACACACACACACACACTCACAGACACGCACACTGATGGTTTTGGGCCAAGGTGAAAAGGGACACTGGAGTACAGAGCAGGTGCCAGGAGCTGGAGAAGACTCCTGACTGATGGCGTGTGTGTGTGTGTGTGTGTGTGTGTGTGTGTGTGTGTGTGTGTGTGTGTGTGTGTGTGTGTACGCTGTCAGAACAGGTTTCACAGTTTGAATACTTCTTAGATATTTACATTTACACATTTAGAGACTGACACTACCCACATTTCCCTCTGCAGTCGACCGTATTTTTGATCATTTTTTTTCCTCTGTAGCGTATTAATGTTAGTTTTTTTTTTTTTTTCTCTCTGAATCTGTACGTCCTACCTGTTTTGCATTTACCTTCTCAAATCCAGGTGGCTTTAGTTTTTACCCATAAATGATTTCTCAAACCTTTTTTTGCCTCCAGTAGGGCCGGTTGTGTAAACGTCTGAAATCTCCCATGTGAGCGTCTCTGTGAGATGATGATGATGATGATGATGATGATGATGAGGAGGAGGAGGAGGAGGAGGAGGAGGAGGAGGAGGAGGAGGAGGAGTTATCTGCTGGATAGATTGCAGCAATCCTTCCTGATTAACTTTGGGTGTTGGGGATTAGCGTGCGCTGCTAGCGTTTGCCGCAGTAAATCACCGTGCTACGTAGTCGTGAACGTGGGGAATGAGCCAGGCATTGAAACTCCTCCAGGTTCTGAGCATAGTTACGTCATGTTACCGGATAACTGGTTAGCTGTTACTATTTCTGCTCTCCTCTCTCTCTCTCTCTCTCTCTCTCTCTCTCTCTCTCTCTCTCTCTCTCTCTCTCTCTGCAGTTCCTATTTACAGAACGAGGCCAAAGCCTTGAACTGCACTTCACCCTCTAGACCAATAAACAAACCAACATCACACTGACGGGCCACGCAGGAGCTCCGCTAGACCTTCAGCTGTCCTGATTAGGGACGTACCAATTCCATTCCAGGGGGTGGACACATCATTAATTCGTTATCAGAGCACACAGGTGAAGCAGAAGCTCCAGTGTGCTGTCCAGTCCCATGTTCCGGTCGACTGTAAACATGACTGACCAGGATAATGACGTTTAAGGAGCTAGTTAGCTGGTGAAGTCCATAAACGAGTATTTGTTCATGCGACACATTGATGATAATATCATATCACATTTTTCAAAGACATTTCTACGATCCATGATATTATAGGATCGCGAAGGATGCGTTATTTAATGTCTGCGAACATTATTTATTTATAAAAATTGCAAACATTTTTTTTTTTTACGTGGAATAAAAAATATAATTATCAATGTAATTAATAAAAAAATAACCAAAAATATTTAACAATGAAACTGAGGGGAAAAAATATTTGTAAAAATATTAAGATGCACAATTTTACAAATTTGAAATGCATGTGCAAAATTTTAACATCAGCTGCTTCTTGTAAGGTTGTAATTATTTAAAAAAAAAAAAGTAATATCACGATACTTCTCAGAAAAGCGCATTGTGACAATTCAATTCAATTCAATTCATTTTTATTTGTATAGCGCTTTTTACAAAGGTCATTGTCTCGAAGCAGCTTTACACAAACAAAAGTAAAGTGAAGTGTGTGTGTGTGTGTGCCGTCTCTGATGAGCAAGCAGGGCGACGGTGGCAAGGAAAAACTCCCTGAGATGGTGATAGGAAGAAACCTTGAGAGGAACCAGGCTCAACAGAGAACCCATCCTCATATGGGTTTACACTGTAGTGTGCGTGTGTGTGAGCACAATGTGTGTTGGTGTAGTCCATGGAATACAGCAGAAGCGTCTTCGTGGCAGTGTGAAGCATTGCCGGTGGACAGGTCCAGAGTGAAGGGAGGTCTGGATCACCGGCAGCTCAGGAGTGTAGCTCGGCAGAAGGAGAAGGAAAGTGGTTAGGTACACTCACAGTCACCGTGTGGAGATAAAACTCAACATCCACGAGTCCCCCAGATCTACTCCTTTGATAAAAACACTAGTCGCTAAATGCTAGGTTAAATAAATAAGTCTTCAACCTCGACTTAAACACTGAGACCGTGTCTGCTTCACGTACATTAACTGGGAGACTATTCCATAATTTTGGGGCTTGGTAAGAGAAAGCTCTGCCCCCCGCCGTGGTTTTGGCAACGCGTGGTACTGATAGACAGCCTGCATCCTTAGAGCGAAGTAGGCGCGGCGGAACGTAAGGTACTAACATATCGCTTAAATACTGCGGAGCGAGACCGTTTAATGCTTTATAGGTTAGGAGTAATATTTTAAAATCGATGCGGAATCTTACCGGGAGCCAGTGTAATGTAGATAAGACTGGCGTGATATGCTCATACTTCCTAGTCCTAGTCAGGACCCTCGCTGCTGCGTTCTGAACTATCTGAAGCTTATTTATGCATCTAGACGAACATCCAGATAGTAAAGCATTACAGTAATCTAATCTGGACGTGATAAATGCATGGACTAGTTTTTCAGCATCACTTAGCGAAAGTATATTTCTAATCTTAGCAATATTTCTGAGGTGGAAAAATGCTAACCTGCTTACATTATCTACATGCGCCTCAAATGAGAGATTAGAGTCTATAATCACACCGAGATCTTTTACTGTTAGACTACTTGAAACAGAGAGACCATCTAAAGTAACAGTGTGATCTCTAAACTTACTTCTAGCGGCTTGTGGTCCCAGTACCAGAACCTCTGTTTTTTCTGGGTTTAGCAGGAGAAAGTTGCTTAGCATCCAGTCTCTTATGTCTGTCGCACATGCCTCAACTTTCTTTAACTGGCTATTCTCATCTGGCCTAGCTGAGACGTATAACTGTGTGTCATCAGCATAACAATGGAAGCTAATATTATGTTTATGGATTATGTTACCTAAAGGGAGCATGTATAACGTGAAAAGCAGTGGGCCTAAGACTGAACCCTGCGGAACGCCATATTCTACTCGATAACGTGCTGAGTGGTCACCGTTTACATCTACAAACTGATAACGATCGGTTAAATAAGATCTAAATTCATGACGGTATCGATATTGTATCGTTATGCGCCTTCGATAATGATGTAGCTGTGAGCCGCGGCGTTCTGTTCATTAGGAAGAAAATAAAGGTCAGAAGGATGTAGCAGGAATCGTTGGTGAATCGCTTGGGTTTTGGCTTGAACCGCTACGTCGATCTGCTTACGAAGCTAATACGAAGCCGAGCGAACTTTTATAATATTTAAATATT
>NC_069726.1:23650773-23675773 GCF_027358585.1 Pangasianodon hypophthalmus | reverse complement strand
GTCAAGTCCAAGAAAAACTTCCTCATTCGCACAGTTTGGATCTCAAAATGGCTCTCGTATTTAAAAATTCACGTCTAAGTGACGATTTTCAAAACGACAATTTGACTTGAAACCGTGTGTAAAGTAACGCACGTTTCCAACCTGACGTACAAACTTTTCTTAGTGGGCGTGGCAGTGAGCTGCAGTAATTAAACATGCTCGCAGTTTGAGAGAACTGAACTGTAACAACATTTTTTTTTATTTATGTAGTAGGAGTTATGCATCTATAAATCATTTGCATAAAGGTTTTTGAAAATATGTTAATGGCAAATATCTGTCAACCTTCTGCTGATTGATGTTACACTTAATTTGTACAAGTTTATTAAAAGATAAATAATAGCTACGTAGCCCTTCTTGATTTCCTGACAAATTCTTACACCGAGGAGAAAACGCACCTTTCAGGACTTGCTCATAACGATGAATGAGTCGTGAACCGATATCGTCTTGCTAATCTGCTAGCGGCGAGTCTGTACAGGAGAACGTGATGTAATTGTGCTATAATCGTACCTGTGCAAGGTGAAGAGCTACATGTACGTTACTGCTATCGACTGCGTTTCCGTTAAAAGAATTATTGCTTTCTGAGCCATTTTCATCCGTGTGAGTGTCTGTTTCCAGAAATACTGATATGCAAATTAGATAAATGATAGCTGGGCGGAGAGTCCGGTTCTTGTCCGTTCCATGGAATCGTTTGATTTAGAAATTACGTCGTCGCACAACTAAGTTGCGCGGGTATATTCGTACGCAAACTTTTCTCAAGAGCAAATTGAGAATGGCGTAAGAAATAAGATCCCTGGACTGGCTGAAACTGATTCATGACCGAGTCTTTAGGGCTGAGGTATTCACACCGTGGGACACGCCCACCTGGGGGCGGGGAATAAATATTTAAATGAGCATTTCAGACCTGCTAGACTTTACACAGTTTGTGTCAGAGCTCCATATTTTAATGACAGAATGCAAAAACATGCCAAAAGAGCAGTCTTCTTTTCCCCCCTAATAAGAACGGAAGATTAACCGATCCACCCGTGAACTAACGATGATTAACAGCAGACCTTCTCTTTCTGTCACGGTATAATGAGTTTTTAATTAATAAACTTTATTAATGTGGAATACAGTTTATCAAAGTGTGTATGATTCAGCTATCATTACATGAGTATATAACATTAGTTAATGATATTTTTTTTAAGGATTCCACAGGAATATTTCGACCAAAAATAGTCAAAAATGGTACTTTCACTGTTTTCGTCTGAAAAAGAGAAACAAGGCTGAGAATTTTGACTAAAACATTAAACAGGCCTACACTTTACAAATAAAGTTGATGGTAATTGTAATTGAAGAGTGATTTAAAATGCTGTTCGTTTGCTTTGTTCTCCTGAGACGCTCAGAAAACACTCCAGGTTCAGGAGGGACGTTAAGCAAGCGATTGGTATTAATTGTGTTCCAAGACTGTGGTTTGGTTTTGTGGAATTCTGTTTTCCAGTTAATAACAGGCAATAACTTTACAAGGGGTTTTTTTTTTTTTTTTTTTTTTTTGCCTGGGAAGCTGGGGCTCGTGGGGGGAAAAGTTCGAATGCATCTGCTTCCGGGCGTCGAGTCTAAACGAAATCGAGATTGAAAGCGGTCAAGTCCTTTTCAGGACCAAGCTTTTACTTCCGCTAGTCGGCTCCGTTCGTGCATTGTGCCAGTGATGAGGCTGTTTCCTGGAAGACAGAATTACTTCCTTCCTCACTTCCTGTTGTGAAAAGAAAACATGAATATTAATTTTACAAACTCTCACTTGAGACCAATCCCATATTAAGGCCAATGAGACCAACATCCATGACCGAGACGAGTCCAAGTAAAAATGGCAACAATTCTGAGACAAGTCCAAGTCGATACTGAGATTGGACTCGAGTCTTACTACAGCCTTGTTTTTGTTTTTTTTTTCTTGCAGTGCTTCTGCCAAACTGACCCACTTTAATTCACAAAATCTCTGAGGCTACTTTCTCGGCTATAGATAGATCTTGTTCTGACCTGCCTTGCAAGAAGGGGAGGAGAAAAAAAAAAGTGTCTAAGGTAAATATTTAGCTCTAAAGTGACACAAATTCGGAGAAGGAGGCGCGGCGGTCCTGGTCCCGGAGCTGGCCGCGGATTGGCGAGGCAGCAGGTGGTGTCGGTGTTTTATGGCGATCTTGAGGTCGTGTTTGAGAGAGAGTAACAGAAGGGTCTTTGTGAGAAAGCAGCTGGAATCCACTCTCTTCCTGACTTGCTCTGATTGGTTAACCATCGTAACGTTTAGCTCGATTCATGAGCTGAGGAGCTGAGGCAAAGTTAAGCTTTTGTATAATCTCCCAGACGCAAAGCAAACACTTCAGCTAATCTCTCTGCAGCGCTACTGCGCTGTTCAGTGTTTATTTGGTTATAATAACCGCACTTTGCATGTACACCAGATAAATAAGTGAGCACTCAGAGATTGTAGTTATAAGACCCTCGCACGGTGAATGGACAGGATTAAAATCTCACATACCGCTGTCTTAGTGAGTGATATGATGGTATAACTACTACTACTACTTTTCTCTCCTTATATACTTATATACTTATATATTTATTCATGTTTCATCAATATAGTTGCATGTTTGATCCCAGTGTTGCATCGTCATAATTTCAGCTTCATTAAACAGGACAGTCCCTGATCATCCAGTGTCTGAGATACACCTTCGACGTATTCGATTAAACTGACATGGCATCCTGGTGTCGTTTCCTATTTTATTTCTCCGTCCTCCTGTGAGAAGATATCAGATATCACCTCACCTTGAGGAGGAAAAAAAAAAGATGTTTGACCTCAGATATTAAACGTTTATCGATTCACAAAATGAAAAATGGATGCTTTTGAATTCAAATCGTTAATGGAACTTTGGTTCGCCTCCAGCGTCTCTTCCACTGCTCGGACGCCATGTTGCGAACGGGGCGTGATCATATGACGGACGTGGTGCAAACATCCGGGTTTGTAGAAGATGCAACCTGCTAGAGTTTTATCACAGAGGAGACATTTTTTGTATTTACAGGCGTTCCATTGCCAAACAAATCCAACCGGAATAGAGCTTAAGACGATGCTGCTGTTCTGTGATGGATATGGATATGAATCGTTCTCTCTCTTCAGTCTCCTGTTCTTGAACTGTCTGAGACAGAAAATTGCTTAGTTCTCGGAATAATCATGACCAGGACGAGGGATGTTGGTGTTTCTAGCTGCGTAAGAGGTTTTACCGGAGGTGCCGGACCATTTTCTCCTTCTTCAGAACACCTTCAGCACTTAGAAGCGAACATCGAGTCTATTTACTCCAATTACTCTGAGCACAAAGATGGCCAGTGAACAGCGAGGTGAAGTCGGGGTCGAAAGCTCTGATAACAGGCATCAGACCTGAATACACCAACTGTCCTCCTGCTCCTCAATTACGCATTCAGCTCGTAGCCGATGACGTTCTCACCCTGCACAGACGTGGCCGGTGTCCAGCCCGAGCGCGCCGCGCGGGTCTGTCACGTCTCGGGGGACGGAAACGTATTGCTCATTAGCAAGGCAGGAAGTGTTGAACTGCTCTGAATATTTTGATCATTAGAGAGGCAGCGAGTAACGAACAGCTCGGAGTCTTCGTCCAGCGCTTCACTTCCTACATGTTCACGTTGTTCAAAAATAGCAACACGTTCCTCAGGATCGCTGCTTTATTTAGTACAGAGTGTGTGGAGCACAGGGAAACGGGTTTACAGGTGTTAAAAACGCTTCACACTCTTCCTTTTAAGCTTTTAACTTGTACAATGTTATTCTAAGGCATCAGGAAAAAGCAGGTATTAAATGAACCTGGTTAAAGCCAGAGACCCGGGTTCAATCCTGAGCTCAGGTGAGAGCGCAAGGTTCGATTTTTATTCAGGGCTTTGAAAATACATGATCAAATCATGTTGGATTTACAAAGAAAAAGTGTCTTAATGTAACTCAATAAATGGAACCGATGTATGCATTTGAATTAAGCGAATTCGATAAGCTTTTTTTTTTTTCTCTTTCTCCCAGTGTGGACATTTTAAAAGGCAACAAATAAAAATAAATCAAGACAACAATCATAAATAGATTATAAATTTAATAGATTATAGAATATTCACAGACGCATTACAGTTGTTGCCGAAGCAATCGCAGGAAAGCAGAGCCGTAACTTTAGGCAAAGGGATTCAAGAGTGATTTGTAGTTTTGCTGTTTTCACTGTGTGTGTTTTGACCACAGACAGTGGTGGAGTTTTCTGACTGTTGGATTAAAGGTCTAGATGAACGAATGGGCAGCAGGATGGCATTGCTGCTGCAGCTGCCGCTACTGCTATGTGACCTGTGGTGTTGTCTGTTCCTACTTTGACCTGTGGTCATGATTGCTACTGCTCTGACCTGAAACTTTTTTTCTTTTTGCAGTTTAAAATCATCTAAGGTATTTATGTTTATTTCTCATCAGTCTGGAAATTTTTTCTCCACTTGGTGCAAGTATCTGCACCAAACTTATCTGTCTTATATTGTGTTTGTGTTTTAATTGAAAAATGCTCCATAAAAATGCTGTTTGATATTAAATCCTGCCTGTCTGTATAATAGCACATTGAACAGCTAGAATGCCAGTAGACAGTTGTTTAGACAGGTCTCAAGATGATGTGATTAAAATTTGGGGAAGATTGGACAAAATTTGGAGGAGGAGTAGCAACAATGGCACTTGGGAAGCATTTTTTTTTCATGCTGTTGTAACTTTCGACCAGTAAGTGGCCCTGTCATGGAATTTGTTGCGTAGGCTCAGGTCATGGTCCTGAAGACGCCTACCAAGATGTGTGTCAGTGTGCAAGGTCGTTGCTGAGATGCAGCCTCACTTCCTGTTTGGTGGCTTCGATGTCAGATTTGTTGGCACGTTATGGTCAAACTGTTTGGAATATCAGCATTCTTTTGATAACTTTTGTCCAGGTTGGTCTGAAGATGATGTATGCCAAATTTGGTGTTGACCGGACAAGGAAGAGTAGCGAAAAAAACAGTTTTTAACAAAATCCATGATGGTGGAAAATCTAATTAGGTGTAAATTGACGTCATAGGGTGCGTTGAACTCGTCTTGACCCAGGGTATCCATGCCTGCCTTTTAAATTTTGGACACACGGTTCAAAAGTTATGACCATAAAAGAATTGACCCAATGGTGGTGCTAGAGTGATGGCCCAAATTTGGTCAGAATGTTCCTTAGACCCTCGTCAATCAGTGTGCCAATTTCACAGCTTTTACCAGACGGTTCTGTGGGCTGCCATAGACACTTTAGCCAGAAGAAGAAGAGGAAAGGGAGGAAGAGGAAAGGGAGGAAGAAGAATAATAAGGAAAGGCAGAATAACAATAGGGTGCCTATGCACCTTCGGTGCTTGGCCCCCTAATTATCGAAAAAGGGCAAACAACTGTTGTGTAAAAAAAATAATAATTCATACATTTAAACTGATGTGTAAATGATTTAACAGGCTAGCAAGTTGATTTGGCCGTAACTGTTTTAATATTCTTTTAAAACTAAACAACATTTGGCCACAAATTGATCGGAGGATAATAAGCTGAAACATATCTTATCGTAGCAGATTCAGCGATATCGTTGACTTAAGAATAGAAACTGTAAGGTGTCAGAGCCTGGTGTTTACGGCCCTAAATACTGCACGGATTATCTTTTCGATGTTCGCGACGTGTCTTATAACTTTTTATACCACAGTGCAGTTGAATGCTCCAGTCTGATTGGTCAGAGGATGTACGGTATTTCTGTAACAGCACGACTCAGACAGTAGTTTCAACTGTAACAGGAACAACAGGTTTATACCGTATTAATGCGCTGGCTCTAATATATTATCGTTTCTATAGTAACAGCTCATCCACAGGGACTTGTACAGTGGACGCTCCACAAAATCTAACACTAATAATAATAATAAACTGATTTAAAAATAGCGTCGCTTAACAAAGTGGTCAGCGGAGTTTACTCTTTCTAGTTTCTCGGTAAATATCAATAGATATCACCCTGATTTGGCTGCATTGTTGCACATCATTTACATTTTCCCCTTCTCTTTTTCTTTTCTTTTGATCATTCGTTCAATCTTTGCACAGTTCCTCTTTCTTTGTTTATTTACGGCACGCTGTCGAACCCATCTGGAGCTGATGTTAATTGGGGATATTCTTCACTCAGTCAGGAAGCGTGTCAGCTTGAAGTACTGTCACTGCTGTCATCGCTGAAGTGACTATAATCACACTCAGGGTATTAAAGGCATGCATGGATGGTGTGAGTCCGGAGTAAACTTTAGGTTTCAGTTCCAGCACAGGGTGTGTGTGTGTGTGTGTGTGTGTGTGTGTGTGTGTGTGTGTGAATAATAAAGCTGAGCATTGTGCTCTGCTGATCATGGTGTTAATTAGAATATCTGTATTCTCTCTCACACCTGACTTTTGGGGGTTTTTTTTGTCTTTTTGACTTTGTTTCTCTCTTATTTCCTTTTTTCTGTCTCTGTTTTCTTTATCTACAGTCATGGGGGAAAAAAGAAAGTACACCCTGCTTCAAGTCTACGTTTTTATTCATCAGGGCGTGAATAACAATTATGTGGTCCTCCCCTAGTTCTGTAAAAAAATCATCAAGAAGTGTAACTACCTCTATAAAAGCAGAACTTTTGGCGGTTTGGTTTTCTGGAGCACTCAGGTGTGTCTCTACATCGTGCCAAGAACAACAGACATCAACCATGACCTCAGAGAAGCAATTGTTGCTGCTCATCAATCTGGGAAGGGTTATAAGGCCATCTCCAAACAATTCTGCAGTGAGAAGGATTGTTTACAAATGGAGAGCCTTCAAGACAGAGGGTGTACTTTCTTTTTCCCATGACTGCATGTCTTATTGCCTTTCTTTCCTTTTCTCTTTCTTTTTTTTTTTCCCCTTGTAGTTAGTAATTATGAGATACCGTGCTGTAATGATGATAGGGTGAGATGTGGTATCAGTGATCATGTGATCTGAGTGGTGGTGGTGTTGGTGGTGTGTCTCTGTTCTCTCCTGTAGAACAGCTCAGACTGTATCAGGTGGAAACTGGTGTTTATGTTAGAGTGAAGGTGTTCAGAGTTAATGCCTTCTCTGACCTTTGTGTGTGCTGAAAGCTGGACAGAGGCTTCAGGCAGCAGATCAGCTCGAGGTGATGGATGGATTGATGGATGGATGAAGTTGTAGTATGTAGCCGAAGTGGCTTCACACTCGCTACACACCTGCTCAATACTGGACTGAATATTTTCACCGCTTTCCTCTCAGTCTAACAGATTCAAGTGGGTGTTAGCATCTTTCTGCTCAATGACTGTTGTGTTACACGTTTCTGTAAGAACACACGTCCTTCTGCTGAGCGCTCATTTTAACGTTCGATAAAACCTGGAACGTGAGGATGTGCGAGACACTCGGACTCAGTCCAGACGCAGTCAGATCAGCCAGAGATCAGAACTAATGTGTGTCATTATGAAGAGATGAGTGTCTGTTAGCCATGCGCTCTACAGTACAGCTGTATTTGTGTGTGTGTGTGTGTGTGTGTGTGTGTGTGTGTGTGTGTGTGTGTGTGTGTGTGTGTGTGTGTGTGTGTGAGGCTTTTGTCTAAGAGCGATAAGTGAATTTCACTTCGTATGATCTGCACACGCTCCTTTTCCCAGACTGTACTGCAGTTAACCAAACCTCCTGCAGATCTCTCAATCCTTATTCATTCAGAACTCACCCACATACGGCTCTGTTTAAATCCCAATCTCTCTGTCCTTATTCATTCAGAACTCATCCACATACGGCTCTGTTTAAATCCCAATCTCTCTGTTCTTACGTCATTCAGAACTCATCCACATACGGCTCTGTTTAAATCCCAATCTCTCTGTTCTTACGTCATTCAGAACTCATCCACATACGGCTCTGTTTAAATCCCAATCTCTCTGTTCTTACGTCATTCAGAACTCATCCACATACGGCTCTGTTTAAATCCCAATCTCTGTCCTTACGTCATTCAGAACTCACCCACATACGGCTCTGTTTAAATCCCAATCTCTGTCCTTACGTCATTCAGAACTCACCCACATACGGCTCTGTTTAAATCCCAATCTCTCTGTCATTCCGTCATTCAGAACTCATCCACATACGGCTCTGTTTAAATCCCAATCTCTGTCATTCCGTCATTCAGAACTCATCCACATACGGCTCTGTTTAAATCCCAATCTCTGTCATTCCGTCATTCAGAACTCATCCACATACGGCTCTGTTTAAATCCCAATCTCTGTCATTCCGTCATTCAGAACTCATCCACATACGGCTCTGTTTAAATCCCAATCTCTCTGTCCTTACGTCATTCAGAACTCACCCACATACGGCTCTGTTTAAATCCTAATCTCTCTGTCATTCCGTCATTCAGAACTCACCCACATACGGCTCTGTTTAAATCCCAATCTCTCTGTCCTTACGTCATTCAGAACTCATCCACATACGGCTCTGTTTAAATCCCAATCTCTCTGTCCTTATTCATTCAGAACTCATCCACATACGGCTCTGTTTAAATCCCAATCTCTCTGTCCTTACGTCATTCAGAACTCATCCACATACGGCTCTGTTTAAATCCCAATCTCTCTGTTCTTACGTCATTCAGAACTCATCCACATACGGCTCTGTTTAAATCCCAATCTCTGTCATTCCGTCATTCAGAACTCATCCACATACGGCTCTGTTTAAATCCCAATCTCTGTCATTCCGTCATTCAGAACTCATCCACATACGGCTCTGTTTAAATCCCAATCTCTCTGTCCTTACGTCATTCAGAACTCACCCACATACGGCTCTGTTTAAATCCCAATCATGATTATTTTTTGCTTAGAATCAACATCAGTTCACAGACCCCAGTGTTGTAATGAGCTATACGTTATTTTTATTATTTATTATTATTCTGTAGGCATGAGACGATACATTTTTTTAATTTTAATCTATTTATTTTGTAATGACGACCAGTCGATCTGCTGCGATGTCAATATGTTGTATTTTAATTAGTAGTAGATCAGGATTTATAATAGAAGGTGTAATATAAGGTGTAATTATCTCCTATTATTAACAGTATTTTAACCTTTTTCAGTGTCGTAAATGAATTTCATGGCAAAGGTTTTAATCTGGAAAGATTGTTTGACGGTAGATTGTGCCTTACATGAACGTTCACCTGAAGTGTGTATGTGTATGTGTGTATGTGTGTATGTGTGTGTGTGTGTGTGTCGGACTTACCAATTTAATTGTACAGATCAGGAATACGATCATGATTTGATTTTATTTTTTGTATATTTCCTCATGTCTCTGAAATTAGTTTCTCGTTAGCACAACACACGACGTGCCTCTGAAATGGTTTTAGATGCGAGTGCGACTTACATCAAGCGCAGCACACAGGTGTTGATTTTAACCCGTGTTTCAGACCGCGGTCAAGCTAGCCATGATGGATAACAGAGTGCACGTATATACTGCGGTTTACTGTAACTACAGATAGTTGAGCAATAGTTACAGTCCGAATGAAACGACACGTGTGCTATAACTTATTATTGTTATTATTATTAGCTGAACTTTTTGGACTGTTAAGTAAACATGCTTCGAGGCAGTTCGATTCCCTCTCGCAAACTTCCTGCTCTGTTCGCTACGACCGCTGCTGTTGCCACCAAGTGTGTAAGAAGAGGTGATGATGAATATTAAACAAAAATATCACAAAACACCTCAGAGAAGCTAAATTCGTCTTGCCGTATTTTGTATCACGATATTCGAGACAACGAAATTCTGTCTCATGCCTAATATTGTCACTATTATTATTATTATTGTTGTCTTCTTTCTTTTTTGTCTCTATGTACGTGTGTCTATTGTTTTCTTCCTGACTATGTTTCTGTGTCTGTCTGCTTTCTTTTTATTTGCCCGAGACAGAAAAATCACCTTGCATGTGTACAGAATAGGGTAGTTAACACCACGGGGGCAGAAAACATCATAGACCATAAATAAATTAAAAGAAAAGGAGGTGAAACAGCATCTTCATTTGTTTTTTTCCTCATCTTTTTCTCATCTAGGCTTAAGGAACATCACAACTAAACCTGAGTAAAATACACTTTAAAACTTTATTATTGATCAGTGTGATGGATTTTATCCCATAACATATCTTCCATACAAGCTATAGTTCTAAAGTAGCATATTATCGATCACAGCGCTGGTATAGTTTGTTTTAGTGCCGTGCGATCGATGTATAGAAGCAGATGAATAACACAGCGCAGCTTTTACATCCCTCAACGCTTTTATCTTTAGTGTACAGCTCTTCTTTCTGTCTCTGTTAAGTTTGCGTCTTGTAAGATGAAAAAATATCCATCCTTCTCTAAGACATACAGAGATATATAGATATATTTCTCTATACCTTTCATTTGCGTCATTTCTTTTACCCTTCCCACTTTCTTTATCCCACCCTTTCTCCTCCCTGAAGTATAAAACGAGGCTTGCGGCTCGAGAACGCAGGTGCAGCGACACACATTCATTTCCATATCGCAGAGATTAGAGGCGCGGCACCGTCACAGAAATCATTTTCACAGCCTTATTTATTTATCATCAGTCAGGAGCTCGTCTAGAAACACCACCGATGAAGCCTTGGCGTCCTGCCATCCTGGTCAATTCCATCACTTCAGAGGATAAATAGATGAGAAATTAATTATCGGGGAAAGCGGTACAGAAGTGTGCGTGAGATCCGCAGTAATGAGTCGAGCTGCAGCTGATCCTTCGAGCTGAAACGTCAAATGAATGAAGTGCAGATGGTGCGTTTTTAACCACAACCGAGTGTCTGCTCGAGCCGGGACGACGACACGGACGACGTTTCTTTCTCGCGACTGCTGACTTAATCCCGCTTCAGGACTCGTTTCTTTTTACGTTCAAACAATCTTTACAAACAAGTCATTGTGTAGCTATCCGGAAACCTCGATATTCTCTTTTTAAGCAGCTTATATTTACAAGATTACCGATGTTACATTAATTCAAATTTACTCTAAAACTGCTGTGTGCTTTTCTGTGTTTTGTTAGTTTCAATCTAAAATTTCTATAACTGCCAGAGTAATTAAAAAAAACACTGAGTCGGATCGATTGTAACGCGCAGACTGACAGGCTGATGTTTATTTTCTTTAAGATTTTGTCATGAATTGTTTTCACTGTTTCTTCCAATCAGAACAGGGCTAGTGATGGATATTTCACTTTCTTACACCACTGCTTTAATAACTACTGCAGCTAGTTAATGCTGTGACTAACTCTAACCCTAACCTTAACTAACCAGTAACCAGAAGGAATGTTTTCAGTTTTTGAAATAAAAGCTGTTTTTTTTTTTTTTTCTTTTTTTTTTTTTTTTTTTTTTTGGAGGATACTTGATGTCTCATCATCGGACCTCCATGTTGTAAAGTTGTGTAAATGTTTGCATAAGCCAAACCGATCTAAAAATTTCCGCCAGATTAGCAGAAGTTTCAGAAACGCTGTTTTTCTTCGTACTCACATGCATATGTTAATCACGCATAAAGTGCGAAGCGCGTTCTCAGCACAGCTCATTTGCGTTTAGTGACGCCCACAAAACTCCGTAAAAGGTAAAGTGCCCAGAGGGCTCCGAACACAAACTGAATGACCAGATAAAGACTGAAAAACACAAGTGGAATTTATTTGACTCATTTCTAAGCCAATAAAAATGTTTAATAATAATAAGCGAGCGCTGAACTTTCCATCAGCTGAGGCATTTGGTTACGGCTCAGCGCAGACAGAGCGGCCCGTCCTCCGTTTATACGCCGCCATTTCTTTTTTTTCATAATTGAGTCATTTTATTTGTCTTAATTTATGGGGGTGTGTTGGCCCACTTTCTTTATCTTTTTAAATATTCTTTAATTAATGCCAATAAAATAAAACGATTGGTTTTCACTAAATGTTCTCGATGGTACTTTTGGTCCCTGACTGAGTGAACTACCATGAGGACGTGTTTTTGAATGAGACTCCAAAGCTCTTCTATAAGTCGCTCTGGATAAGGGAGTCTGCTAAATGCTGTAACTGTAATAAAAATAGCCCATGTGTGTGTGTGTGTGTGTGTGTCTGTGTGTGTGTGTGTGTGTGTGTGTGTGTCTGTGTCTGTGTGTTGTGAAGTGGGAATACATGGCTGTTTGCCAGCCAATAATGGAGCAATGCATGTGTGCTGTTTAGACTGTCATCATGGCTGAAATCGCACATTAAACAAGTACTCAGCTCACACACACACACACACACACACACACACACACACACACACACACACACCAGCTACATCCTCCACACCACTGACTCTCAGTTACCAACCAGCAGTGTGTTTAATCCACAGTCCACATCTCCCTTAACCTCCTGTTTACACTCTGTACTTTGGCAACGTCCTTGATCCGAGTCATTTCCCGGTCCGCGCCGAGTTCCTCAATCCTTCCCATCCAGGCCGTGTGCCATTTCTCCGTCCCTGTCCCACTGCTCCATTGAGCCTGCACCATTCCAAACAAATGCACACACTATTGTTTGACAGACTTATTTGACCTATATTACGTGTGACAAATCAAAAAACAAAAACAAAAAAAAGCTCATGTTATTTTGTCATAGTATTTTGACACGTTTGTGTGTGAAAATTAACCCCATGATGATCGAATTGCATTAATTGTTGTGATTAACAGTTTTCTGGATCATTTGTTAATAATGACTGTGGCAGTGTTTTTGTTTTGTTTTTTTTTTCTTTTTGATTTTTTGTTACTTTTCAAAGTATTTAAAACAAAAAATTTTCACCGCATGAACAAAAGTTTCTGAAATGAACCTTTTGATTTTCTTAGTACTCTCGTAGGCGTACGTTGACGTATGCCGTAAATTACTGGGCGCATGCATGGCACAGATGATTTGGTGACGCCCACAAAACCCCATAAAAGGCAAAGTTCACAGAGCTGAAATGACAAGTAAACGGCAACAAAAAGACTTCCTCGGCGGTGGAAGTGGAAATCAAAAACTATTGGAATGACTTTGTAATTCGATTGTAAAATCACAGTCGGCGCTAATCCGATGATTTGAAGTTACTATTTGCGCAAATATGCGTTAGTATGCGCACATTTACACCTGCTCAGGAGCACGAGTAGGATACAAACGATTTTCCTGAGAACCAAGTATCTTGTAAATGCTCCTTTGAATGATTTGCGAATAAATAAATCATATTTGCGCATAAATAAATAATCATTACGTGCTAATGCTTCGTACGTTCTAAATGTTAACACGTTAATGTTTGTGTGTTTCAGGTCGTGTCTCTCTGTAAGGCAGCGGAACAAAGAGGAAGACACGGACAAAGTGTAGGTCTCTCTCTCTTTCTGTTTGTGATTTTATTTATTTATTTTAACTTCTCACTTAAACTCGACTTGAATAGAAAAGAGAAAAGTATTTGAAATGATGGTTAAATATTTAGTCGCAAATATCAGCGACGTGTCTGTTTCTTTCATGAATCATTAAATTATGTTGTAATATTTAAAACATACCTACATTATTATTTTTTTTTCCATGACTATGGTCATGTCGTCATGGTGACAAAATGACCCCCCCCCCCCCCCCTCCACTTCGTGCGCTGTCAGTTTCTTGACTCCAGACCAACATTTGATTTCTGGTCCTGGAGTTATTATTTTATTTTATTTAATTTGTTTTTGTAAAATCACAGCTACTCCATGTTGTGTTCAGGAAGAAAAATTGCTGCCTGCCATCTTGCTTTTGCCCTGCATCGTCAGACGTGTCCTTCTCCGCAAAAATCTGGTGAACGCATTAAAGTTTGAAACGCACAGAAGGAAGAACTAGAGCTGCTGAGGATCTTTTCTGGTTTAAAATGGAGCCTAGTGATGATAACGATGACTGTTATCATGATATATGAATGTGTAATGTTGAAGCACGAGTGTGAGAGAGATTAGAAGACGGATCATGAAGGGCCGAGTGAAACTATTACATCCGCTTGAATTCTGCGGAATCCATTAAACGTTGCCGCTCGGCTGTTTTCCTGCCAAACGCTGCGGGGGTGGAGGAGACGGCTCAGATCCCGCTTTACACGGAGGCAGCGCTGGCTCTCGGGTCACGAGCGCGCTCGGAAAGCTTTGCAAAGCCGTCATGCTAATTCCAACCACGTCAGGATCAGGGATAATTTCAGTACGAGTCTGATTTAACCACACACACACACACACACACACACACACACACACCTACTGTAGATCTCATCTTCTGCAATTGTTTGAATTAAACCTCTGTCTCGGATTTCACTGCACTCTTTACAGAGATACTGTCCAGTACGTCGAGGCATCGCGCTCCGAGGATTCAGTTCAGGATTAGGATTAGTTACGGATGCTGGTTTTCACG
This sequence comes from Pangasianodon hypophthalmus, assembly GCF_027358585.1. Taxonomy (NCBI): domain Eukaryota; kingdom Metazoa; phylum Chordata; class Actinopteri; order Siluriformes; family Pangasiidae; genus Pangasianodon; species Pangasianodon hypophthalmus. The sequence continues at coordinate 23,661,329 of NC_069726.1, read as the reverse complement.
TCGTTGTGGATTTATTTTCCGTTAAACGAATTTCCGTTAAACGAATCTTAACACTCGTTTAATGCAGAAACTCCTCATGGTGTTTCTCCACGCTGATGGATTGCACATGTTAAAGCCCTGCGGTGCAACAAACACGAACACCACCTTGATCTACACCTACAACTCCTCAGAGACACGGGTGAATTCTTGCCACTGGCTTTTTGTAACGTAAACACACCGCTTTGTGTACACACACACACACACACACACACACACACACACACCGTGTTCAGCCTTATCCTCAACCTCCGGACTCACAAGGACTGTTTTTTAGGTTTGGTTTTCTAACACACCTCCAACGTTTCCACTCATTTGAGAGCCTTCAAGCCGGTGGATATGACGATATAACATCGATATCATGATCGCATTCGTCACGATACACTTTTCTGAGATATAATACACACCGTTCAAGTTTAAATTCAAGTTTGCATTACTGTCAAATGTTTCCCGAATAAATATCAAGGAGAAACTAAAATTCTTGCGCTATAGTGGTGTATTTTTCTCCATTTTTAAACTTTTTTTTTTTTTTTTTAAATAACAATTAAAATGATAATATATATTTTTTAATGATCCCCTCCCGTCCTTTTCAGTGTTCATTTATTTTTGTGCACATTAAATAAAAGCATCCCAAATTATTTTTAAGGTTTATTTTTTAATGTGACACTACTGCTTTTCTTCTTGGAGCGAGCGCATTAATTACAGCGTTACAGCCGGAACTACTGTCCGCTACACCTTCTGACCAATCAGATTCGAGCATTCAGCCGTGCTGTGGTATAAGTATTCGCGGTCAGCAGATATGTACGAGAAACTGGCAAAGCAACGAACAGCAACATAAAACATCCATCACAGACAAATACCTAGTGTACGTAGTTATAGTCACCTAGCTAACGTTTATTATCGTAGTCAGTGTAGCTAGCCAGCTGACACGCGCGCTAGTTTTCCATGTAAGTCAGCTGGCTAAAGTTCTGTTGATACTCCAGTTTTTTTTTTTTTTTTTTTTTTTTTTTTTAAGCGACGGCTCTCGTCACATCGTCACTGAAGGAATATTGATATCCGTAACTCCTGAATCTTTCGGTCGTAAATATGGCGCCGTGGTCATACAGTGAGCCTAATACACTCGTGTAGAAAGTCTGAATTTAAGTGACTTTTGTGTAATGTAGGTAATGAGTTACAGTAATGTAGCGAGGCACCGATATGCCCTGACTTCTTCTCCAAATATGGTGTGTGTGTGTGTGTGTGTGTGTGTGTGTGTGTGTGTGTGTGTGTGTGAGAGAGAGAGAGTGAGAGAGAGATCAGTCTCTGGTGGTTTGAATTACAACGAATTAGGGCAGTCTACCAGCTCGTGTCTGCTCCAGAGTTTTGTTCTGCACTGAGGACGGAGAAGACCAAGCTCTCCACACACACACACACACACACACACACACACACACACACACACACACACTCTACAGCGTGTCCACATGAGTGTATTCCCACTTTGCTCCTCATATTCCTTCCTCCATTCCACACACTCGCCGCAGTGTCCTTGAGAAACCCGTGACTTTGGTCGTTCGGTGTCTCGTTCTTGTGTTCCAGCTCTGTCTTTGCTCATCTCTGTTTCTTGTACGTTCCTGTGGAGAAATAATCGTTCGGTTCGAGTGGGCATTAATCATGCACGTCAGCTATATCGGTTTAGTCGAGGCGGTTTACTGCGCACTGCAGACGAAAGAACTGCTGCTCGGAGTTCCCGTTCAGTGCTGCTGTGTGAAATATTCATGCTGCTGATGTCAGCCATAGTGATTGTGTAAGCATCTCTCTCTCTCTCTCTCTCTCTCTCTCTCTCTCTCTCTCTCTCTCTGAGTTTTCTCTTATTACATCTCCATTACAAAATTCCCAGTTCACCAGTCATCTTTTCCTGCAATTGTCCTTCTTCACTCTTTTCATTTCCTCCACGACTTCCTCTCATTCCGTGTGTGTCTCTGCTTTGTGTTGCTCATGGTTTGTCCCCGATGCCCCGCTCGCCCGTGCCAAGACCAGGACCGCGTGCCCTAAAAGGACAGCTTGATGGAAAGCATCTATAAACGCAGCGCTGGTGAGCGTTGAGCTCGGGAGGGTGGGGAGGAAGGGGACTCTGTCTGAGTGCAGCGTTCTGTCCGACCTCGGGCTGTCGATCCATCACACGTTCCTCCACAGGCTTGTAAATCCACTTTTAAACCCACTTAGTGCTTTTACTGCTGCTGGCGTTCTGACATTTGTGTAAATTTGATCAACTGGCAGGTGATGGGTATGTTCACACTGACTCCGACAGAGCCAGGTTTTGTTTATCTTTCGTAAGATATATACATTTTTTTAAACATGTGTAGCAATGATAACAATCACAATAATAGCGCAACAAAACAGTTTTTTTTTTTTTTTTTTTTTATTTTTTATTTTTTTATTTTTTTTTTAAAAACACTAGGCTTGTGCGATACTGATTATTCCCTGATTGCGATTTTCTGTTTTTAAAATATTGCGATAAAAAAAATAAAAATAAAAAAAAACTACGGGGGGAAAAAAAGAACATTTCCACCATTTCAGGTTTAAAAAGCGTCATGGGATGGCGTCACCTGTATCACCTGTACATTCAGGAACAATTGTTAATCATCGCCCCCCCCCCCCCCCCAAAAAAAAAAAAAACCAAAAAAAAACAACAGTAAACAGTTAAAAAAAAACAAAAAAAAACATACATTTTGATATAATCAGTTGTCTAATATTCACATGGCCGACATTTTCACTGTTGATGTTGCTCAATGTTGAGAAGGAAGAGCAGGAGAGTACTTGTGTGTGTGTGTGTGTCTGTGTTTGTTTGTTTGTTTTTAAAAAAAAGGGGGTATTTAATCACTTATGTGTAAAGTCTAAGATTTGATGCTCCATTGTAGGACTATTTAAACTGTTGGATCAAAATCTTCCTCTTTTTTTTTTTTTCCCTCTCGAAAGTGATGATTTTTATTTATCATTTTCTTTCGGTGACATCTTTAATAAATATATAGCTAACATTATAGCTGAATACTTTTGTGTCTAATGTTGAAGTCAAACACACACTGAATAATTTTATTTCACATTCATGAACTCACAACGTTCCACCGTGACAGAGCGAGACGGGAGCACTGGTGGGAAGTGGGCGGGGCTTTCAATTTAATTCAATTCAATTTTATTTGTATAGTGCTTTTAACAATGGACATTGTCACAAAGCAGCTTTACAGAAATAAATGGATTCAAAAAAAATAAATTGTAAATATGCGAATTTATCCCTAATGAGCGAGACAGAGGTGACGGTGGTGAGGAAAAACTCTCTGAGATGATACGAGGAAGAAACCTTGAGAGGAACCAGAGTCAAAAGGGAACCATCCTCATCTGGGTGCAACGGATAGTGCGATTATAAATAAATCCCTTCTATTATTGTGTACTATAAGGACAAATAGTGCAACTGAGCAACCAGTAAATTCATCACAGTTTTCGCGAGAAGTCGGTTAGTTAAAATCTATCCACCGTCCACTGATGGAGTCCTGAGTGCGAAGCTGCTCGTGGAAACTGCAGCCCCAAAGCCGCTACAGTTCAAGGGAAGGGAAGCGGCTGCGGCTCGGTTTCACTACAGACTCATGTCACTGCTTTACACTCGCAAAAAAAAAAAAAGAAAAACTGAGTTTAACTGAATGTAAAAGTAAAAACCTAAAAGTGAAAAGAATTTTTCTTCTTTTCACTTTTAGGTTTTTACTTTTACATTATTCTAGAATTTGTATTTTATCATGTTAAAGATTCAGTATAAAATTTTTACCATCGAATCAGCTGCTTTTTAATTATTTTTTTAAATGATTGTCATATTTTCCAGCCTTAATTATATAAAATAAACATATATTGTGATACAGTGCCATGAAAACATGAAAAAGTATTCACCCTCTACCTTTTCTTTCTTTCTTTTTTTTTTTTTCGCATGTTTGTCGCACTTAATTGTTTTAAATCTTCAAAATGTAATACAAGACTGACAACCTGTGTGTAGGCAAACTGAACCTAAAATTCATTGAAAAACTGTGGAAAAGAAATATGCACAACTAGTGGAAATCAGGAAGGGGGTTAGGGTTAGGGTTAGGGTTAGGGTTACTTTACAATACTTTTTCACAGCACTGTATTATTTATATCCACCAACCCAACACACACACACACACACACACACACACACACACACACACACACACTCACGCCAATACAAGAGATGACGGAAACCCACATCCACTACACTGTGTGTGTGTGTGTGTGTGTGTGTGTGTGTGTGAGAGGGAGTTTGAAAATGTTGGTGGATTGGTCTTTATTTTGTCAAACGGCAGATCTCTCCTGCAGTGACAGCGTCTCTCTCTCTCTCTCTCTCTCTCTCTCTCTCTCCATCTTTCTCCATTTATCCCTCCATTCCATCTCTATTTTGTTTTCTTACTGTCTGCATCTCTTATTTCCTCCCATCTTCTTTTCCCGCACCGCTGGGATTCCGAGTGCTGCTGAAAGGATGTAGCCATGACGACGATTCCCAGGGGCCAGCCCGACACGGAGACAGTGTCTTTCTTTCTTTTTCTCTCTTTTTATTCCTTCCTCATTCTTTTTCTCTAATTTCTAAGGCTTTCACTTTCGGAAGGAAGTAAGGCAGAAAATGTCAGTGTGGGAGAATCTGGTGTATATGGGATGACCTTTGAGGCAGATTTAACAACACTCTATGTGTGTGTGTGTGTGTGTGTGTGTGTGTGTGTGTGTGTGTGTGTGTATATATATATATATATATATATATATATATATATATATATATATATATATATATATATATATATATATATATATATATATACACACACACACAAATATACTGATTGAATTGTGTCTAATGGGCTGGACGTGGGTCAGTTGTAGGGATGGACCACAATGCCTCTGTGTTCAAATTTAAACACAGAGTGGGCGTGGCTTAAACCTGAAGAATGTTCTTTTTTTTTTATATATATATTTTTAAAAGTTAAATATGATTAGTACGACTTTACCCCCGAAAACATCATCTCAACGCGTGAATTCTGCCTCTGAAATTTCCTCAAGCTAGATCAGCCGCATCACTCCAGTTCATAATCGCTCTCAACTACAGAGATGTGTTTTTTTTTTTTTTTTTGTTTTTTTTTTTTTTAATTATTTATTTATTTATTTATTTATCTTTTAAATCCCGTTCACTCTAGGCTCCTGTACCGTCGTATACACTATCAATAGTATCACTTCTGGTTTTGGAGAGCTGTAGGCTGAACCAGCGTGTGTGAACTGAAGTATTACTGCAGCGACGCTGACTCTGTGGAAAGAAGTGGGCGTGGCTAGACATGCATAATGTCGTTACAGCAAAAAAATAAAATTAATAAAATAAAAAATATCGGACCCTGGTTACAAATCAGCTGCTAGTCATTAACATTTAGTATTTAGTCCAGTTAGTAAATAAACCGAATGATTTTCCAGCTGTAAATAAACTCATTATGAAATTAAAGTAAATTATAGAAACTGCTCGTTGACTTGCTCTGTGTCGAACATCTTGTATAGTGATGAGTGACGAAGACATTCATGACTTAAAGATACACAACAGGCTACACGTTAAATGTGCAATTATCGGGACTCATCAAGAAATTCCGTCTATCGCAATCATCTCAAGCCTGCTTTGGGCAGTTAGTTTTTTTTTTCTATGATATTTCTAACAAATTTAGTTTTTTATAAAATATAAACGAACTAGTAGCCTGATTGACCAGGCAGTTACTAATGATGAATGTGTGAGTGCTCTAAATGAACGTCATCTTCGTTTGAGGAAAAACAGAACGCTCGCTCACATCCACATGAAGGTCAAAACCTCCCGCTTGTGTCTTGAGATCTCAGGCCCGATCAGACAAAACGTTTCTGGCAAGAAAAAAAAAAAATAACGGAATAGTGCGCCTCCTTGTGTTCGTATCTGTTTGAAACGCATTACGTTGTTCGGCATGAACAGATATTATATATGGCATTAGGAATAACGTATGAAAGGACGCATGATCTGGATCACCAGCGTCTAACCAATCAGGACAAAGGGGCGTGTCTCCTCGCATGTCAGTCATACACTTTTGCTAGCCTCGGCTTGTTTGGATTTTGAGGTTAAGTACAGCTAGCTTTAGTTACATTTGCAAAAAAAAAAAAAAAAGGCTGACAGAATAGTAAAAATGCTTAGAGAGAAGTATGTTTTCTTTTCTTGAAGTACAATTTCATGACAACATCGTGAACTGTGATTAAAGAAGAAATGAAATATATTATCTGAACAGTGCTAAGACACACATGCACATCTCTGCTGAACTTCGACTGAACTTTTTTACGAGTTACAGAGTTTCCTGAGAAAGGGTCATGTCTTTTTGGCTTCTACCTACTTCTCCACACACACACACACACACACACACACACACACACACACACACACGGCCAACTGCTGAAGCGCACTGTTTGCCTTTTCAGGATATACAGTGTCACAGAGCTAGAGCCAGACTCTTCTGACACACAAACACACTCTTGCGTTTACATACACACACACACACACACACACACACACACACACACACACACACACACAGGTCACTTGGGAGCTCATTATGGATTCTGTGATCTCTCTCTCTCTCTCTCTCTCTCTCCTTCTCTGCAGTATTTATTTGCAGTCAGTCGTTTCGACTTCCTGTTTCTTCCTCCAGCCCACACACACACACACACACACACATATACACATATACACACACAAACACACACACACACACACACACACACACACACAAACACACAAACACACAAAAGCTTAGAATCACTGAGTGTCTGAATGTCCATGGCCTGGATGACCTCACAACACAACTGTCACCAAGTGTGTGTCATTTCTCTGTAGTTTATAATACTGTGTGTGTGTGTGTGTGTGTGTGTGTGTGTATATATATATGAGAGAATCACTTATGTTTGACTCCTTGGGTCGTCACCCCACATATCAACTCTTTTGTTCTGTGTTTAATAGCACTCTCCCACTTTTTCTCTCTCTTTTATTTTCATCTCGTCTTCGTCACATGGCGTCTCGGGTCATCAGTCGCTCCGAGCTTTCTTTCACTGTTCTTGCATCATCAGATGAGCGCCATCATAAACCAGCCCTTATGTTCACGCTTACAAGCGACAAAGAGACAGACGTTCGTTCATTTTCTACGTACGCGTGCGACACGAAGCTGCGATTTCAGCGACAAGGTGACATCCAAACTATCGTCTCAATTCTATGCTAATTAGTTTAGACGCTGTGAAGAAGCGACGAATCCAAACAGTCGTCTTGGATGATTCTTCGGATCGATCCTATCGGATGGCTGCGTGCGGTCTGACGTTTTTTCAGTTTCCTGCTAACTAACTTTAGTTCCTACCTGCAGTTAGTTCACGCAAAAACGTACAAATTGTGGTTTTATTTTAATCTGTCATGTACGACTTCTTATTAAATGTATTTAGAGACCTTAGGAAGAAAAATAAAGCGCGGAAGGAAGTCGCCAAGATTGTTGGCGCCAATGGCGAGTGTACGTAGCTAGAAGTGTTAGCTCACTTTGCAAAGCTAATACGAAGCCAAGCACATGACATGTAATTTTATTTTTTACTTAAAAATTTTTGCTTTTTTAATCTTTATTAAAATACTAGAATACATTTTAAACAAAGGTAAATCTTTATATATATATAATGATAATCTGAGCCCCCATATATATAAATGCTACTCACACACGTATACAGTATAATCATTACCTGCTCTTTCAAATACCTTTCTGATGTCTGTCCGTCTTTTTGACACAGCCATCTCTTTTTTTTTTTTTTTTTTTTTTTCCCTCTCCAAGAATTCCTGATCTTTACCGATCGTCTCTGGATGCTTCGTTTCCTGGTGTCTTTTTAATTTGCTTGGTTTCATGCTGTCATTTTCCAATTTTTCACCACAGAACACACATTCTGGCCAGGTCTTGTCTTGACCTTCAATGAAAACAAAATTTAAGTAGGTTTTGTCATAGCGTCTAAACCTTTTCTTCACATCTCTGACATTTTTCCATTTGATTTTGATATTGCGTTGACACGCACGTTATCTGAACCGACATCAGCCAATGACGGTCCTTCCAGCTTGGAACGTGAACGCAATTGGCTAGTGTAAAAGAGAATCGTTAATAATATTTTATATAAGAGAGAATTGTTTTTTGACTGCCTTATGGTAAGCACATACAAAAATATTTTTATGTAAAACTATTAGTGGAACATTTTATGCATCTTTATTTGACCTCAAGTCATATCAGCTCCCGCGACCCTCCTGTGAAGCCCAGGTTGGGATCCACTGCTGTAGGCTATACGTTTTGGCTTCTACCGCTTCTCGCTTCAGAACTACAAATGCTGTACAGGCCACGCCCACAAGTGACGATAGTAGCATTCAGACCACACCCACAAGACACAAACTACAAGCGACACTATCGTTTCTCATGAGCACAAGCTGAAACCTTAGATGACGGTAGTTAGCGTCTACTATACATCTATAGTAGCTAGTTACTAGCCTCGTATAGATGTTCGTGTGCAACTCCGGTAATTAAATGTGCGTCATAATTGGATCTACTAGCCGCCTAGCTACTATAAAGCTAGCAATATATCTTCAACACTCTTAATTGTGTGTTACAGACATGTGTTTGGATGTGTTGCTGTAATTTTTATGTAGACAGTGCTCATCGCCTTCACGTGATAGACGTGTAAAGTAGACTTTAAAGTCACAGCACACTTTATTTGCTGTGTGATGTCTTCTTCCGTCCGAGCCGAACGTGTTTGCGTTAGCGTTAATTAAAGCCCTGATTATGTGCTTTAGCCTGTTTGCTAATGAGCCGGTGTAGCTCAGGGGATTTATCGTGCTTGCAAACGGATTTATAAAAATCTCACTCGCAGACATGCGGAATACAATACAAACACATTCAACTGTCTCGCACGTTCGTCTTCCCACATAACACGCTTGTTCTGTTTGTCATAAACACTAAATCTTGTGCTTGTTCTCTTGTATACACACACACACACACACACACACACACACACACACACACAGAGACATGTTGGAGAATTAGGGGGCAGTGGTGTATGGCCTGCTGCGTTGGCTGCTGTAGGAGCAGATGGTGCTGCAGGTTCTGGACTCGACTCCACCGGGGAGCTACCGCAGATCTCCGGCATGCATGCTAATGCCCGTGTGTGTGTGTGTGTGTGTGTGTGTGTGTGTGTGTGTGTGTGTGTGTGTGTGTGTGGGTGTGTTGAAGGTTTTTACTTCTTTGTGAGCACCAACTGACCCTGTAATATGTAAGGAATAGAGCGTTTAATTTATTAATGAAGGACACGTCGCACTTTTTAACGATTTATAGTTAGATTTAATGTCGTGGAACATCCTGAGAGACGAGTTAGTTCTTGTTCTTACTTACGTTATTTCTGTGATAGTCATTTCCTCACCAGCATCTTTCTCTCGCTTGCTCGTGCTCTTTCTCTCCTCTCTCTCTCTCTCTCTCTCTCTCGCTCTCTCTCTCTCTCTCGTGCTCCCCAAGAAACCAGAAAGCATAAACACATCTGTCCTGAAAAGTGTAATGCACCGTAACTGTTACAAAGTGCTGAAACTGGAGACTCCTTCCATTAATATTAATATACAAACGTGTCCTATCAAAAAGCGTCACTTTGTTTTGTTAAACAACATTTTTTAAAAATATTTGTTTATTTTTAGTATTACATTATGTGGAACGTCCACCGTTCAAGTCCCTGTGTATGATCTGTTACTATGGAAACGATAACATATTAGAACGAGCGCATTGATATAAACCTTCTTGCAACAAGCTGACGATGAGTTCAACCTCGTCTGAGAGCTACGGAGCAGCAGCCACCGATTCCAGGACCGTTTTACGTTGGACACAGTTAAGCCTGGAAAGAGACTGAGACATGTAAATAATTAGCAGCTGCTCCATTGTAACTGGCGAGAGGTGGGGGCGGAGTCATAATAGAAGACCACGCCCATCAGGATTGAAATGTTGCGGAGCGTAGAATAAAGGCGATCAGTCGCAAGGACGTTGTATTCATGTGCAGCGACGCTTTCACCTGTGTCCATGGCGACGGGTCACAAATCTCTAGTGTCGCTTGTCGCTTGGGGGCGTGGCCTGTCTGGGGTTTTTAGTTCTAATGAGAAAGGGTAGTAGCCGAAATGTAGCCTAGAGCACACAGTTTACTACGGTGTACGATTCACGATCGGTCCGAGGAATCGTTCGAGACGGTCGTTTACAGCGTCTTACCTAATTTGCATAAAGTCGAGAAAATCGCACGTCGCTGGAATCGCAGCTTCGGGTCGCAGGCGTGTGTAGAAAATGAACAGTAGAGTTATTTATTCTACACTAATACTCAATCTTATATTATATAGAAGCAAGCTTGTTATATAGAAGCTAAAGTAAGTTTGTGTGTTTGTGTGTGTGTGTTTGTGTGTGTGT
>NC_069726.1:23643273-23648273 GCF_027358585.1 Pangasianodon hypophthalmus | reverse complement strand
TGTGTGTGTATGAGAGTGTGTGTGTGTGTGTGTGTGTGTGTGTGTGTGTTTTGGAAATGAAGATTTAGAAACAGGAAACAAAAGACCAAGATAAAGATGCTTTGCACACTTCAGTACACACGCACATGCACACGCCCACACCACTGCACTGCATCCACCACTCCTTCTTACATCCATTTATCACTTCTCGTTATCCGTTCTCTCTCACCCTCAAAGCGCCGATCTCTCGTCTCCTCCTCTTGTCTCCTCCTCTCGTCTCCTCCTCACGGCGCCTTCCTCCATCTTCATTATCGACAACACGTTTAATTCTCTCATCGATGATGGGCATTTTTCCTTGTTCAGCACCGCCAGGTCATCAGGACGCTCCTCACGCCCAAACTGTTTTTTTTGTTTGTTTGTTTGTTTGTTTGTTTTAGTTTTTTTTTTTCCCCCTCGGTTAGTTGTAGTTCAGTAGTTCAGCGCTAACGAATTTAAACAACAAGCCACCGGGTCGCGTTATGCAAATCACGACATGCTGTGTGACGGTTAATGGCTTCCGTTAATTCTTTAATGAGAATTTTATTTTTCTGTTTCTGACGTTTTTCCTTAAATTATCCAGTGAGTGACCAGCGTGGAGTATTTTATTATAAATAATTCATGAAGAAGCTTTTTAAATTGGTCCAGTCTGGCTTATTATTACACTCTCCCCTTGTGAAATTCATAAACCTTTTCTGTGTGTGTGTGTGTGTGTGTGTGTGTGTGTGTGTGTGTGTGTGTGTGTGTGTGTGTGTGTGTGTGTCTAACCATGGGAAGAATGTTTAAATACTTTTAAATGGAATGGTGTGTGTGTGTGTGTGTGTGTGTGTGTGTGAGAGAGATTATTTTCAGAACCAGTATTTTGAGCTCACACAAGAGCCCATTCATTTACACGTCGAGACTTGACGCACGACTCTACAGCTTTTTTTTTTTATTCTCTCTCTCGTTTTTAAATCAGTCACTTTCCCTCTTTCACACAAGCAGCTCACACACTTATCCGCCCGACTCTTATTTTTAATCTCACATAAACAGTGTTGAATTGCCGTGCATGGACACGATGTGTGAAAGGAGGTCCTCAGTGACAGCGTGAAAACGATAAATATGGGGTTTACGTTACGTCTTTATTTAAAAAAAAAAAAAAATCTCATAAGCTGCATGTATCGTCGTACATCTAGTCAAGTACATTCTACTCGCTTACTCACAGTGAATGCGCTCTTTTTTTTTTTTCACTTTTATTTTAGTCTATCTATTTCATCTGCACCTTAGTGAAAATCTCCCCCAGCAATTCTTATCAAAATGTAATCTTAAATTTCATCTTCTACTAGGGGGGTAATGATCGGAGGTGTTGTAACGATGCATCGATTTAAAAAGGTGAAAACCATAAATTCTTAATTCTTAAAAAAATTAAATCGAAAAAAGACAGATATAAAAAAATTTGTTTTTATAATGATGTGTAAATAATTTAATAAGCTAGCAGGCGATTTGATCATAACACAAATACTTTCAAAATTCTCTACGTCATCATCATTCACAAATGAATGCTGAAAAAAATCAAAACGTTGCTTTAAGCATCGAAGTCAATGAAGTATGATGTATTTGTTCCTTTTAAATGATTAATAATCATTGGCAAATTGCTGTGGTGTAAGAAGAGTAGAACACTTCAGGACTTGCTGTTCTAGGAAATCATAATAATCATAATCCTCCACATCACGTTGATTTTCTATAACAGCGCTCATTAAAGCGTTTATGTACCTGCTTTAACTGTAGAGCATTTATCTGACTTACAGACGTTTTATAGACTCCATCATGAACTCATCCTCACACTAGTACAGATAGGTCTAATGCTGCGTTCGGATAAAACTCAGAACTTATGATCCAAAGGAAACGCCGCTCAACGAATGCGGAGGTGATGAACATGGAGCTGTTTGTGTTTCTTCCCCCCGGTTTGCAGCGTAAAAGAACGGAGGTCGAACGAAAAATGGTTTAATTCCCAGTTCTGACTTCTCACTTCCGAGTCGAACGCAGCATAAGAATACAGTTAAGTTAAATCGCTGTCGGGGGCGAGTCAGAGAGGAGCGTTTACGTGTTTTAGTGAAGATCAGGTCAGCTGTTCAGCTTTTCCGGGGTTTGATAAGTGCCAATTCAGTCGCTTTGTTGCAGACGCTGCAGGCTTCTTAAGTGTTCAATTTGATTCAGTTCATTAAGAAACACTTCATATGAGTGTAACTTTCTGATTAGACTTTATTATTAATTTAATCCTCTAATTTATCCTGATTTACTCGTCCATGGGAAATAGGCTGCAAATCATCCAAGCAGGAACATTTATTAATAATTTTATTTTAAATGGTTAATTCTGTGTGTGTGTGTGTGTGAGTGTGTTGGGGGGGGGGTGCGTGCTGATTTGGTATGTTTCCGTTTGTTTTTAGGGCTGAATGGACGTTATTTATTTAACAAGCAAGTTAAATTAGCACATGGTAAACACGTGGGTGGATGTTTGTGCATCTCAGAAACAGAGACAGAGACAGTGAAGGAGAAAGCTGTTAAAAATACACCGTGAATCAGGCCACTGATCCCAACGCAAACTCACCTCGCTTACAGAAATAGCAGGGTTATTTTCCTGACCCGGTCCGGTCCGGTTCCAGAGCTGCTGCAGGGCTGCCGTGAGCAAGAGAGGAGTTGGGAACTGATCTGGCAACCTGCAGATGCCTAATGAGGCAGCGGACAAAACATCAGCGAGACACAGAGGCAGACCTGCCAAGTGTCACGCATTTTGCGTAGGAGCTCCGCGTTTGAACGTTGTAGCGCGCTGCTACGATTAATCGCACCAAAATACGCCAAATGGAATGATTGACAGTTGCATAGCTTTCTGAACTTTCTGATATTAGCCAACATGCCTGGAAGCCCCGCCCCTTTACCTCATATCTCACATGCTGATTAGTAATTTCTCATCTTGTCTCGATTTTTATGGCGTTCTAAGTTCAGTTCTGATTAGTGTGAAATAAATTCTAACATTTATTACATACTATTTAAAATAGTGAACGTCTGTTCACTATATTTCTCAAGGAAACCATCGAAATGTTTGTTAGACACAAAAAAAACCTGGAGCAGGGAAAAAAAAAAAAAAAAAAGGCTTAAGTAGGTCTACAACGAAGTCTAAAATCTGATATTTTACAAATAATTTTAATAGAAATAATAATTCTAAAGTGATTAAAGTTGCTGTTTGTGCTCATGTTCATTTAAACAGCGCGATCAAGCCCCTTGCGGGAGAATCTGGAGTGTGCGTATATACGGGGTTTTACGGTAACCACAAGGCCCTTTGGGACGTTATTATTATTTGCATCTGACTAGAGGCTTTATTTTTTTTCTTGATATATTTAAACATGGTGTGTGTGTGTGTGTGTGTGTGTGTGTGTGTTTAGTAAGCAGGAGAGTTAATGCTTTATATAACTGCTATACTCTGTTTTGCACCTGGATAGCTGCTGAACTTTATTTCACTTGGGTTCGTCAGTGTTTCCATCATTCGTACGCAAAATTTGGTATTCGTGAAAATCGCATAAATCCATTAAAAAAGTTTGTATCCTGTGTGTATGTAAATATTGTAAACCTTGGCTATAAATTATATAATCTGCATGGATTATTGCACATTTATATCTATAATATACCGAGGAGTTTAAACTGTTTATGGTTATTATGGTTACGGCGTGTAACCATCACACTCATATGTACTTGTTGAACATCTCATTCCAGATTTATTCCCCGTGTGTTTGCTGTTATAATGAGCTCCACTCTTCTGCGAAGTCTTTCCACTAGATGTTGGAGCGTGGCTGTGGGGATTTGTGTTCATTCAGCTACAAGAGCATTAGTGAGATCAGGCGCTGATGTTGGGATGTCGAGGAGGTCTGGGGTTCAGTCGGTGTTCCAGTTCATCTCAAAGGTGTTCAGTGGGGTTGAGGTCAGGGCTCTGTGCAGGACACTCGAGTTCTTCCACTCCAACCTTCACACACCATGTCTTCATGGAGCTCGCTTTGTGCACAGGAGCATTGTCATGCTGGAACAGGTTTGAGTCTCTTAGTTCCAGTGAAGGGAAATTGTAAAGCTACAGCACACAGAGACGTTCTATACAACTGTGTGCTTCCAGTTTTTTGTGGCAACAGTTTGGGGAAGAAACACATGTGTGTGTGTGTGATGGTCAGGTGTCCACAAACTTTTGTCCATATAGTGTAACTTCCACTTGTGTTTTTCAGTCTTTACCCCGATTGTTCATTTCGTGTTCCCAGCCCTCTGTGCACTTTACCTTTTATGGAGTTTTGTAGGTGTCACTACACGTAAATGAGGTGTGTCGGGAATTGGTTTTGTACTCTACATGCGACCAACATACGCACACGAGTATGAAGAAAAGCATTTCTGAAACTTTTGTAAATTTGGCTTACACACAACTTTACTGAAAGATTGATTAATGTGTGCGAGACGTGTAGGTGTGCGAGACATGTGGAGTGTAACGTGTAGATGTGCGAGACGAGTAGGTGTGCGAGACGTGTAGGTGTGCGAGACGTGTGGAGTGTAACGAGTAGATGTGCGAGACAAGTAGGTGTGCGAGACGTGTAGGTGTGCGAGACGTGTGGAGTGTAACGAGTAGATGTGCGAGACGAGTAGGTGTGCGAGATGTGTGGAGTGTGACGTGTAGATGTGCGAGACAAGTAGATGTGCGAGACGTGTAGGTGTGCGAGACGTGTGGAGTGTAACGAGTAGATGTGCGAGACGAGTAGATGTGCGAGACGTGTGGAGTGTGACGAGTAGATGTGCGAGACGTGTAGGTGTGCGATACGTGTAGGTGTGCGAGACGTGTGGAGTGTAACGAGTAGATGTGCGAGACGAGTAGATGTGCGAGACGTGTGGAGTGTGACGAGTAGATGTGCAAGACGTGTAGGTGTGCGATACGTGTAGGTGTGCGAGACGTGTGGAGTGTAACGTGTAGGTGTGCGAGA
>NC_069726.1:23613273-23640773 GCF_027358585.1 Pangasianodon hypophthalmus | reverse complement strand
CTTTCTCTCTCATTTTGTCTCTTTCTCCCTTTCTGCCTGTTTATCTGTCTGTCCGTCTCTATTTGTTTGTCATTCTGTCTTCCTTCTCATTCTGTCTCTTTCTGTTTCAATTTCAAAGTACTTTATTGACATGATTGTTTACATACAATATTGCCAAAGCATCAATGTAGAAAAGAAAAGAGAATTAAAACAAACAAACAAACAAACAAATAAATAAATAAATAGTGACTAAATGCAAGGTGCCGGTGTAGGACTGGCAACTTGCATTTTACTTCATTCTGTTCATCTCTCTCTCTCTCTCTCTCTCTCTCTCTCTCTCTCTGTCATTCTGCCTCTCTCTCTCTCTCTCTCTCTGTCTGTCATTCTGCCTCTCTCTCTCTCTCTCTCTCTCTCTCTCATTCTGCCTCTCTCTCTCTCTCTCTCTCTCTCTCTCTCTCTCTCTCTGTCATTCTGCCTCTCTCTCTCTCTCTCTGTCTGTCATTCTGCCTCTCTCTCTCTCATTCTGCCTCTCTCTCTCATTCTGCCTCTCTCTCTCTCTCTCTCTCTCTCTCTCTCATTCTGCCTCTCTCTCTCTCTCTCTCTCTCTCTCTCTCTCTGTCATTCTGCCTCTCTCTCTCTCTCATTCTGCCTCTCTCTCTCTCTCATTCTGCCTCTCTCTCTCTCTCTCTCTCTCTCTCTCTCTGTCATTCTGCCTCTCTCTCTCTCATTCTGCCTCTCTCTCTCTCCCTCTCTCTCTGTCATTCTGCCTCTCTCTCTGTCATTCTGCCTCTCTCTCTCTCTCTCTCTCTCTCTGTCATTCTGCCTCTCTCTCTCTCATTCTGCCTCTCTCTCTCTCCCTCTCTCTCTGTCATTCTGCCTCTCTCTCTGTCATTCTGCCTCTCTCTCTGTCATTCTGCCTCTCTCTCTCTCTCTCTCTCTGTCATTCTGCCTCTCTCTCTCATTCTGCCTCTCTCTCTCTCTCTCTCTCTCTCTCTCTCTCTCTCTGTCATTCTGCCTCTCTCTCTCTCATTCTGCCTCTCTCTCTCTCCCTCTCTCTCTGTCATTCTGCCTCTCTCTCTGTCATTCTGCCTCTCTCTCTCTCTCTCTCTCTTTCTCTGTCTGTCATTCTGCCTCTCTCTCTCTCTCTCTCTCTCTGTCATTCTGCCTCTCTCTCTCTCTCTCTCTCTCTCTCTCTCTCTCTCTCTCTCTGTCATTCTGCCTCTCTCTCTCTCTCTCTCTCTCTCTCTCTGTCATTCTGCCTCTCTCTCTCTCTCTCTGTCATTCTGCCTCTCTCTCTCTCTCTCTCTCTCTCTCTCTCTCTCTGTCATTCTGCCTCTCTCTCTCTCTCTCTCTCTCTCTCTGTCTGTCTATCTGTCTGTCATTCTGCCTCTCTCTCTCTCTCTCTCTCTCTCTCTCTGAGGCACACACTGAAGGTGCGACGGTTCAGCCGTAGAATTTTAGATTTCATCTGGACTTTATCTCTGTGAACTTTGACCTGTGAGTTTATGAGCCTCAGTCTTAGTCCACAGATGAGACTCCAGAGTGTTTGGAGTTGCTGTTTATTTTTAAGTCTCTCTCACGCCAGGTTTCTGCCTCTGTGTTTTCTGACTGTTGCTTGTTACAGATCTGGGGGTTTTCCATCCGTGCGTCCGTCCGAAAGTCCCGTAAGCGCAATATCTCTAGAACGAGGGGGTGAATGTTTGTAGGATTTATATGGAATTATTGTTTATTATTTTTGTCAAATGTCTGAAATAGTCTTTTTCAGTAGCTTTTCTTTACTTTCTTTCTTTGAAGATTATTTGAAGGATATTTCAGGCATACTCATTAGTAAGAAGAAAGGCGAGACTTGCTAGGGATGTTTTGTTTTACTCGGCAACAGAGGTGTGTGTCGATGTTGGATAAGTGTCGGGTATAAGCCGAGCATCGCTATTTAAAGCTCTGCTATCAGTCTGGTACAAAAAACAGGGTTTCAGCTTCGTGCCCTGCCTCCATAGGTGTGTGTGTGTGTGTGTGTGTGTGTGTGTGTGTGTGAGCTTGATCATGCGTTAACTGTCGGGTTAAACGCTGCTCTCCCACACACCACCTGTGTTAATGAGTGATGCGCTTCAGCTGAAAGCATCTGAGTCAAACAATTCCTCGTACAAAACACTCACAGTGATGAGACAGAGAGGCAGAGACAACCTCGTACACACACCTGCACACACCTGTCTTCACATTAACACACACACACACACACACACACACACGTGCGCGTTAATTAATTTCCTCTGTTCTTCTTGCTGCTTCCACCTTCTGCTTCATGACACATCAGTCAGCAGCAGTTAGAGCTAATTCCTCAAAAAGCTCCATTTCAGTTACTTAACATTTAGTTTTTGTCTGTTTTTAAATATTAATGAGGTTATAATGTTACAGTGCTATGAACTGTGTGTGTGTGTGTGTGTGTGTGTGTGTGTGTGTGTGTGTGTGTGACAACAGAACATGAAAATTGTCACTTACTTTTTCAGAGAAAATCAGAAGACAAATAAATTGATCCTTTATTTCTACAGCACTCTTGAATTCTGCACTCTGATTGGTCAGATGGTGTTGATTAGTTTTCTATAACAGCAGCTCTGACAGTAGCGCAGGTTTATATTAATGCGCTCGTTCTGATACGTTATCGTTTCTATAGTAACCGCTCATTCACAGGGACGTGTACAGCGGACGTGACGCTAATAGCAAACAGATTAAAGCTAATCTTTGATGTGGTGAGGTTTTCTGAATAAACGTTTATGTAACATTTATGGAAGGAGTCTCCAGTGTCGGCGTTTTGTAACAATCTGCGATAAAGCCGTAATTTCAAGTTTTCTGACATCTTCAACCTTTGAGAGAGAGAAAAGAAGAGAGGTTTGTGAGGGAATGACTGTTTCTAGCTGCTATAACGTAAGTGAGAACAGGAACTAAGTTGTATCATGGACGTAAATGTAGCTATAAATGGATAAAATAAAATAATTATAAATCACTGTAGTGTAAGAGGAATAAAACACTTCAGGACGTGCTTTTCTGGGAAAATAAACAACTTCTAAGTGGTAATGGAAACGCTGCTTCATCAAACCAACTCGTTGTTGATTATTTTTCTCTAACAGCACAACACACGGAGTGTCTTATTCTTTACTTAACACACAGAACTATAAATCTCTAGGTCAAATAAATATTCAGGCATCTCTGGGAAGAGTGTGCTGAAAATTAGATACTTGCATATCATATTGTTTTTATTTATTATTTAATTTATTTATTATTTAATTAGACAGTTGAGACACAGTTTTCAAAGGAAGAATAGAATTTTTTTTTTTTTTTTTTTGGGTACGTCATGTGACTCGACTCATTCAGCCAAAAAAGTTTAGGAAATGTGTTTGGATATGATCTAAAACGTTAAATCTTTTTAAACATGAATATAAATATTACAATAAATATTACAACCATTTACGAGTTGTATCGGAGCTGTAAAATGTGTTCTGACAGAGCAAGTTGTGTGTGTGTGTGTGTGTGTGTGTGTGTGTGTGTGTGTGTGTTGGGAGGATCTAAGGCTCCGGTCCATAGAGCACGGCGTTCTCATAACTCCCCATCTGCTCTCAGTCATTTACATGCCTAAGTGGCCGTCGCTCGCTTCAGTCCGCTGCAGACGCACGTCTAATGAGCTCCCACAGAGCTGGTGAAAATGGGACAGAGCGAGAGAGAGAGAGATGGAGAGAGAGAGAGAGATGGAGAGAGAGAGATGGAGAGAGAGAGATGGAGAGAGAGAGATGGAGAGAGAGAGATGGAGAGAGTGAGTGAGTGAAGGAGAGAGACAGGCAAAGAGAGAAATCGCTGATGTGGATTTTGTTCAGGTGTCAGACTGACACTTTGTGTTCACGTCACTGATACAGCCGAACATGGCGGCCATTTTGGATCACCACGAGCGCTGTGACCACGTTTCAGCTTTATTCACTGTCACTATAGTCTTTTAATCGTGGTGTAAAAATGATTTATGAGTGTGTGATGTGAATAACTGGAGTACTCGAGCTCACAGCATGTTCAGTAAGTGTGTTTAGTCAGCCAAGCTTCGTAGTTTTTTCCATAAATATTAAGAATAATAAAAATTCCAATTAACTGTGTGCTGGAATTTGCAATGCATGAAAAAGTAAAGTTTCCTTCCAGAATAATCCAGTTTTCACCTTAAGATTTTATAGTTTTAATTTTTTTTTATTCATGATTTTTAATTAAAAAAAAATATTAAAGAGTATTGCTAATAAAGAATGTGGCAGGTCACGTTGATCCAAAATTCAAGAGTTTATCTATCTATCTGTCTGTCTGTCTATCTATCTATCATCCTGAACAACGAATTTACAGCTCTGCCACATTCACATTTGTTAGATGAAAAATATATGTTATATGTAGAATATATCTGGGGGAAAAAAAAGAAATTGAAATTGGCAGTGAGCGTTTGAAAATATAAAATCCAAAATATAGATAATCTTGTCTTCAATGATGTCTATAAAAATATTTCACATTCGAACAATGACCTTTTTATTTAAGAAATAAATAAACAATATTTAACACTCAAAAAAAAATTTTTTTAATGTAAAAATTGTATGGCATAAGTATAACATTTTAACATCAAATCACTCCTGTACATTATTTATTAACTTAATTAGTTAGTTAGTTAGTTAATTAATTAATTAATTAATTATTAACATCTCAAACTTACTGTGACATCATTTATCATGATATATATCATCACATTGCCCAGCCTTAATTTAAATAAATAAATAAATAAACAAATAAATTTCATAACAAACATTCTTTCATACACAACCTTGCACTTTTCTTTCCAGTCTTGTTCCTCAACTATTCTGAATAGTTTTGTTTTGTTTTTTTTTCCTCCTGCTTAAATTTTTTTTTCTTAAATCTTTTATTTATTTATTTATTTATTTATTTATTTATTGGCTACAGTACTCCATTTCAATGCTCTTTTAAGCCAAGCATTTCTTTACTGGACTAGAAAAACTATAAAGGAAAGCGTATTTTGCTATATAATGCTATATAAACTGCATTCATTTCAGATTTAATAAATAGATGGACATAAATGCTATTCCTACATAATCATCTCAAAATTGGAAGTTTATTTTAGGATCATGGTTCTGTCCGTCGTCACTCTTCCGATTATTTGTGGTTCTACCCAGCAAAATGCGTTCAGTTATAAACCTGGTTCTAGTGCTCAGTGATTCCTTACTAAATTGATTTTAGTCGTGAAGTTAGCGCTAATTACCTTAAATGAATATCTGAAAACGTAGTAGTAGCAGCCTCATTTCTCCTCCCCCTTAACAGTCATGATTTTCCTCTACAAATCCCCACTGTAGTACCTGTATTACCCCTTTGATCTCACTAATCGGCTGATTAACAGAGTCCGTGTGGTCTGTTAGAGCGGAGAAAACGCTAAAATATTACGGCTGTAATGTTTAAGGAAGTGCCTAATTTCAGTTCCGCATGTGGCACATTTTGTTAAGGGTGATTAATCAGCTGATTCACGTTGGCTGAAAAGTTCTATTAAATATTTACCTCCCAGTCTAAAGGCATTGTGTACAGTGGAGGAAGTATCGGTTTGGGAGACGAAGCTAGCATACAGTGGATATAAAAATAGCTATTTTTATACTGTGCGTCAGAATCATGTCATATTTATGTTTATTTTTTGCTGTTTTTAATAACCACATGCCAAATCAGTTCTTGTAGGAGCAATATTACTGTGTTTATATTTTGCCTTCACTATCCCACACAAATAGATGGATGATGAACTGGATTCAGGAATCTGCTGCGCATGACAGCAGAAGAATTTTATTTCCTCTTGAACACTCCATGGCTATTTCTCATCGCTGTACTTGTTAGTGTGGTTACTGTGGTTACAATTCTTTCCTACCCCTTACCACAAACTTTTTTTTTTTTTCTTTTCTTTTTTTGCATATAGCATTGGCATGGTCTGAGAGAGACGTCGTTTCACCTCGAGATAGACGTCGTTTCACCTCGACGATCACATACTTGAGCCAAAAAAACGGGATGAATTTTGATTCCTTAGTCTCTAGCTGTCTTCCTACTGAAGTTGTTTTCTTACTGAAGCGCTCTTATCCAATTGGTGGATCTGATTCCAAAGTTGTATCGACATCTTCTCAGGCAAAGACGAGGTTTAATTTGGTTTCTTGCCAGTGATGACGTTTTTAGCTTTTATGGAATCACCCACATTAGAAGCAAATCAAAATTTTACTTCTAAAAATTCTCTTGCATGCAGAACTGCCCTGTGCAACTCACAGCTGTTACGCTTAATATGAACATATATGAACACGAGTTGTACATACGTCTGCAGTAACAACATCACAGATGTGCGATTCTACCGATTCTTTCCTCTCATTCTTCGGGTCATTCTGAGTTCAATGGTTCAAATTTCCGCCATGTTGTAATTTCCACCATTTTGAATTTTTTTCAGAAACCATCTTTTATTGCTGCTACTCCTTCTGCAAATTGTTTCTTGGATTTTTGATAGGTGGGATGATTTGTGCAATACGCACAAATGAATTTGACAGACACGTTGCCAAACAGGAAGTGGGGTCAACAGGAAGTGAGCATATATGTTTAGCAACATGACCTGACGTAAACAAAAAAAAGCTTTAAACTTATTTGCAGCTTGGTAGGACTAATGAAAAACAGGAAGTGAGGCAATATCTCAGCAATGGTTTGACCTTTTGCCCTCTTTTTTTTTTTTTTTTTTTTAAAATATCTCTCTCGGGGGAAAAGTGCTGATGGTCTCGATGGCTTCTGGTCTTCCTCCGTTGCTAAGGGGTGGGGCCAGAAAATGCTTGGCCCCTTAATTGCTGCTATTAATAATAATAATAATAATAATAATAATAATAATAATATATTTAGGCCAAAAATCAACTGATTCCAGTCTATAGCTCAGGGGTGGCGAACCTGCGGCTCTTTCACTGCTCTTGTATGTATTTAAATGCATTTGCCGAATCTAATTTGGATTTTTAATATGTATTATTATTATTTATTTTTTTACACAACCTCTCGCGCGATTTAACATACGTTAGCCAATTGACTAACACGATTGACGTGAAGTTCGTTAGTATCAATCGTCACGGCAGAGTCAGGGAAGCGTACAGCTAAGCGTAAATACGAAGACGAGCACAGAACATTTTTATCTGAACGGGAGGATTTATATTTTTTTTGTTGAAAGAAATGAAAAGCCATTCTGCTTGATATGCCGGACTTCGTTGTCACGTTTTAAGGCTTCAAATCTTGAGCGCCATTTCACCTCGCTCCATCCTACCGTAGCCCGGGAATTTCCCAAAGGCAGTGAACTTCGCAAGCACAAGGTGAAGACACTGAAATGTCAGTCAGAAACGCAAACTCAGCTTTTCCCGAAAATTTACCAAGCATCTGTGAATCACTTTTTTCGACACTAAAACAAGTGAAATCAAAGCATCGCTCTGTTCTTACTGACACACGTGAAAGAGTTACTACGAGTAGCAACAACTGAATACAAGCCAGACCTAAAAAAAGACTGTGGGAACCAAGGACTGTCAGGTGTCCCACTGAGTCAAGTAAAAGGAGGTAGGCTGATTTTAAATCCAAGAGAACTACTGTGTTATGTAATTAGGCGCATAAGTTATTGTGATACACTGTTGTTTGCACATCTCATTATGCCAAACAGGTTTGCCACCCCTGCTATAGCTGATCAATTCTCCCAATCCTGCATATCAGTTTTATTTAGTCAATAATCATGCTGCCATGAACTCCTCCATCTATCACTCCATCTATCCATCTATCCATCTATCCATATCTGATCACAGTTCTTCTCTTTAGTCATCTCTTGCCTTTGTGCTGTCCTTTTTCATGTAGAGGGATGGAGGGAGTTGTTCAGAAGTGGTGTAAGAAGTCTGATCTTAATAATTAAGATTCAGATTTAAAAAAAAAAAAAAAAGCTCTGTAATGTACTTCGTATCTCGTAAGTCTGCGCGTTAGCCATCTACCCGAAAGGCCGAGGGGTGTGACACGCTTTCTCCGTGACTCATCTATGGAATATTGAATCTCATCCATGGAATATTCCAGTGAAACAATCCCAGTGATGGGGATTAGGCCAGATCAAAAGGGATTAACCTGCAGCATTTGATCAACAAATTATTATTGCTGTCGCTGTAAACGATTTGACTAAGTGCTGAGGAGATGACACTGTGAAGCAGAGATCGTGTGTGTTTGTTTGTGTGTGTGTGTGTGTGTGTGTGTGTGTGTGTGTTTTCTGGCTCACACTGATGGACTGATTGCACTTGATTTTGAGTGGACAGCTGCAGATTGCCAGTGTGATAAACAGCACTATCTAATCAAGTATCTTTTATCTGTATAAAATCAGCGCTCTGTCTCTTCTTAATGTTCCTCTCAAACAGCGAGCTAATAGCTAGACAGCGCAGCATGTTGGTCCCGAAGCGCAAGTCGATTGAGACGAATTTGATCTCTTTCCCAAATTAGTTGTAAACAGAGGTCATGGGAATGTCTCTACATCTTAGCAAGTGGAAATATGTTGAATATGGGCTAAACGTTTTCTAATATTCCTCCTATTATTAGGAGATGATTATAAATCAAAAGTCTTATTATTCAGCCTGTTTTTAGATGCCGTCGGATATTTGAAGCTTTGCGTTTTTTAGAATTCTTATTCTATTGTCAGATGATTTTGCTTAATTACAAATAATTGCTTAAAATTAGAGAAATTATCTGCTAGAAAAACGTGACTGACACACCGATACCACAGCCATCCGCGTTCAGGAGACGAGAGAGCAAAATTAGCTGTGCTTTCCGGATGGGAGGGGCTTACTCTCTCTCCCCTGTCCATCACAGCGACACTAGCCAATCGTGTACGTCTGTGAGGTCAGGTATGAGGAAGAGGGTAGATAGCACTCTCCTCCGAGTGTGTTATGCTGCACTGAGACACAGCAGTTTGAAAAAGACGCAGTCGGCTGGCTTGACGTGCCTTGGAGGAAGCACGTGTTCACCATCACGCTAGCTGTCGTGTGATTGGTGGAGAGCTGGATGATGGGTGGGGATTGGGAGAAAATGGGGGGGGGGATCTAAAGCATTGTTTGTCATGTATTATGAAATATAATCTTTACTCTGCTTCTAGTTATAATAAAGAAAAACGTCATGAGTGTGTGTGTGTGTGTATTGTCTGAGTCACTGATAGTCTTCTCTACACAGAATAATGATGAAAACATGATGACTGACTCTGTCTCTCTCTCTCTCTCTCTCTCTGTGTGTCTCTCTCTCTCTCTCTCTCTCTCTCTCTCTCTCTCTTTTTCAGGTCTCGGAGGTGTAGGGTGCAGCGGGGGGGCTGAGAGGCAAGCGCATGAGGAAGGGGCGTCTACAGACCCCTGTCCCCACACACAGCGCTTGCACACACACACACACACACACGCACGCACGCAGCATAGTTAAAGGGAGACACACCCACAAGCAGTTATGGTAAGCTTTTTTTGTTTTTACACACACACACACACACACACACAAAATTGTGATAATTTATAACACGTGATTAATGCAGTAAAAAAAATTCTACATTTTCTTGATCCAGTTTCCATCAAACACACTGACGTTGCTCTCTGTAACAGATCACCGCTGTGTTGCTTCATCACGTCTGTGAAATGCTTCGTCTAAACCCGATACTGAATAGAAGATCCCGTGTGCTCTTAGAGATGTTTTTTTAATGAATGTTGCTGTCAGAATCTTGATAGTTTACACACACACACACACACACACACACACACACACACACACACACACACATACATGGCAGTGATGGGTGGCTGGAGGAATGGGTGAAGGGATGGAGGGAGAGATAGGTGGATGGTAGGGATGGGTGAAAGGAGGTAGGGAGGAATAGGTGAATGGATGGATCAAAGGGTGGATGGTAGGGATAGGGGTGGGATGGATGGGTGGGTGGATGGATCAAGGGATGGACAGATGGATGGAGGGACGGGTGAATGGACGGGTGGATGGACAGGTGGATGGGGAATGGATGGATCAAAGGAGGAATGGGTGGATGGTACGGATAGGTGGATGGAGGGATGGGTGGATGGACAGGTGGATGGAGGAATGGGTGGATGGACAGGTGGATGAAGGGATGGGTGGATGGACAGGTGGATGTGGAATGGATGGATCAAAGGAGGAATGGGTGGATGGTACGGATAGGTGGATGGTACGGATGGGTGGATGGACAGGTGGATGGTATGGACAGGTGGATGGAGGGACGGGTGGATGGACAGGTGGATGTGGAATGGATGGATCAAAGGAGGAATGGGTGGATGGTATGGATAGGTGGATGGACAGGTGGGTGGATGGTAGGGATGGGGAGGGATGGATGGGTGGATGGACAGGTGGATGAGGAATGGATGGATCAAAGGAGGAATGGGTGGATGGTACGGATAGGTGGATGGTACGGATGGGTGGATGGACAGGTGGATGGTATGGACAGGTGGATGGAGGGACGGGTGGATGGACAGGTGGATGAGGAATGAATGGATCAAAGGAGGAATTGGTGGATGGTACGGACAGGTGGTTGGATGGAACGGATAGGTGGATGGACAGGTGGGTGGATGGACAGGTGGGTGGATGGACAGGTGGGTGGATGGACAGGTGGGTGGATGGTACGGATAGGTGGATGGACAGGTGGGTGGATGGTAGGGATGGGGGGGGATGGATGGGTGGATGGCTGGATGGCTCCTTTGACTGTTACAAAGTGCTGACACTGGAGACTCCTTCCATAAATGTTAAACATCTAACGAGAAACATCACCTCATCAACGGTTATACGTTTTTCTTTGTTAAACATTTTTTATTAATAGCGTTAGATTGTGTGAAGCCTCTGCCATAAACATCCCTGTGAATGAGCTGTTACTATGGAAACCATAACACATTACAACAAGCACATTAATATAAACCTGTCATTCATGTTACAGCTAGAGCTACTATTAATAACACACACTTTCTGACCAATCAGATTCGAGAATTTATTGGTGTAAGGATGCGTGTTGTGCGAGCGTTAGAGTACACTGAGCTATACGAGTTTGATTTAAACCAACATGTCACATGATCATATATTATACTGAGAATGTTTAGAGGGACAGGAGTTTTCTTTCTCTGGCTGTTGAATTTAAAAAAAAAAAAAAAAAAATGTTAGTGAGTGTTTATATTAACGATTCTGCTTGTCCTGAGCGTTACCGATTTGTCCACCTCTGCTCAGTGTCATCACCGTAACGATTCAAACCTCCGTCAGGTTATCGTATCAGAACTCTGCTCTTCTTTCCGTTCACGTAAACCCAGGCTGTGTGAGCGCGGCTCCTCCACACACTCGCCCGTAATTTAACCCTCGATTACAGCTACAGTGAGATGTCAAGCTCTCCTGATAACGTCCAAAAGTAACACGGACAGAGAGAGAGAGAGAGAGAGAGAGAGAGAGAGAGAGAGATATGAGGGTTTGATAAATGGCTCGGCGCTGCAGCGGGGTCTCGGGGGAGTGCGAAGGCTGCGCGGTTTGAATTATTAACGCGTGTGCAACGAACAGGCCTCATAAATAAACCAGTGCAATCAGCACAACGCTAGCACCAGCGCTAATGCTAATCCAGCAGCAACACTCCGGGATCGGTGACCTTGGGTTCATTTGTGTGTGTCTCGTGCACACACACACACACACACACACACACACACACACACATTCTTCTTTCTCTCTCTCTCATGTCTCAAGTGTCTGTGCATTGATCGATTTATTGCTGAGAGAATGCGCTGACCTTGCTGGAGTGTTTCTCTCTCTCTCTGTCTCTCTCTCTCTCTCTCTCTCTAGGTCTCTCTGTCTCTCACACACACACACACACACACACACACACACACACACTCCTTGTGTCATCTTGGCATCAACCTTTACACAGTCTGTAAGCTTAACAGCTGGTCATAAACACCAATACTGAGCAGTAGCATTGAGACGAGCCTCACGCGGAGCAGTGCATGCTGGGTAATTGTCGGGATTTCCGCTTCCTCTGGCAGGCTTTCAGGATGTGAACAGTGCTCATTGTGCGGAGGTGCATTGTGTAATCATGCTCTCTTGGCTGTGGCTACTCAGAAGCGTGTGTTGTGTGTGTGTGTGTGTGTGTGTGTATGAATTTTTAATGCAGCGCTCCACAGGCCTTTGACACTTGAAACGCAGTCGCACTTTCGGCTGCACACTCACCTTGCAGCTGTCTTCCAAAACACACACACACACACACACACACACACACACACACACACACACACACAGGATGTTCATCAGGAGCATACACTCCGCTCACGTTCCTTGAAAAAAAAAATGCACATTGAATTTTAATGGCCTGAAAGGTTTTAGATTTGAATGCATTTGAATATTAATGAGGCTGGAGTTTATATTATTTGTGCTACACTGTTTCTATTGCGTAAATTATTAAAGGTCATAGTTGTCGTCATTTTATTAGCATAAAATTTAATGCTTTAGTGTCTGATGACGCCGTTGCCAAGAAAAGATCATGAAAACCCTCACGTTGTAACTGCTCTTCTACGTATAGTAGAGATCTATAGAATTTCTTTTCTTTCTTTCTTTCTTTTTGCATATTTCTCAGCCACAAGTAAAGTTCTGAAATTGAAAATGGAGAAAACGGAGACTCGGCCCCTACGTCTACATTTACAACCTCATCTACTGATGGAAAAAACATTTCTGACTGACAAATAACTTTTTCTCACTAAACACGAGCCTCACTGCCGTCTCTTCACTCCAGTGATCATCGGTGTGAAATAATCACTGATTCATTCACTCACTTCTGATCTGTTGGATCAGTTTTGTGTTTACTCTGTACAGAGTGTGTAAGCGCTCTTCTCTGTTTTGACGACGACGTAACGGAGAACGAACATGGCAGACATTTTGAATACAAACTTAATCGATTTGATTTATGTCCAAAAATCAAATCACACTTGGCTAACGAAGTTTTAGACACCTTTAGACAAACTGTTTTTACTTCCGAGTTTGTTGTTCGGCGTGATCTGTGGAGGTAGACACCAAGGCAAGGTGGAAGTATCCTTTCTTTCAATCATTTTATTTTATTTTTAGTTTATACAAATTACACATTTAATAGTTCTTTACACAAATACAAAACCCCAACAAAGACTAACTTTACAGACACTCAGACTAACAGATGGAAATAGACAAAAAAAAAAAGGTGAAAGTATCCTAAGCATAAACATCTCCATGCCATTTTTGTGTAATAAATTACGTGGCGCTCAGCAACGAGTAGCGAAGTGATTTGAATCGCTTAGCTCGTTAATTTTTTTCGACGCAGTAGCATTGCACTGCATTGTTTACTTTCTCAGCTCAGACAACAAATATTTAATATCTTGTGTATCAGGTCAAGGCGCGTTCGAAGTCGATCCCAAAAAGAGTCGATTCATTAATTCTAGACGTTGAAAAATACGAGTCAAAACCAAGGCTTTGGAGTCGATTCCACACCCCGAAAATGATTCACCTTATATGTGCAGACGCAACTGAGTGTTTCAGTTGTCTAAAAACTGCGTGTGATTCACTTGTGCCATAAACATTGTAGCAGAATTGTGAGTGAGGGAGAGTGAATTGTGTGTCTACCAGGATAAACATGCCACGCCGGCTTTGTAAGCAGGTGATGTGAGATGTTACAGAACTCCGTCTAATCAGACCTGATTGTTTTAGTTTGACATATCCCTTAATCCTCTTATAAACTAGCCATTATCCACCGTTCCAGCACTTTGTCTTCATTAAGTGTGTGGTGTGTGATGCGAGAGACACACAGCCACTCTGTTTTTGCCACACAGTGTGTGAACGTGACTGATTTATGTTGGTTAGAGCTGCGCTGGCGTTATGACGCGGCAGGTCAGGAGCTTTGGAACTACATTTTTAACACCTTTTCGTCTCTGTGTTGACATTTGTGCAGCGCTTAATACCGAGAGCGTACACCAGCAGCCTCTGCACTACCATGGCTGTGTGTGTGTGGCATATTTTAGCACAGATGCATTAAGCACCTCTGGTAGAAATGTTCTGTACAGTTGTTAAACAAAACTGCAGTGCATGTGTAATTATTTTAAGCTCGTTAAATCTGATATTTACATGCAATATGGCTCACCACGTCTCGTCGATTGCAGCTGCAAATATTTAAAACAGTGCACTGATTAGATTCAGGAAATGTTTACACCCCAAGTGTGAGGACATGTGTTAGCGCATGAGTGTGTGATTAAGATGCAGTGATCCTCCTTGGCTGTTAAACACACTCTTAGACACACTCAGACACTCCAGGAGTGAGTTTTACACCCATGCCCTGGCCCCTGTTAGAAACGCCTCATAAACTTTACTCTGACTGTTAAATACAGCAGCATGGAGATCACACGCACACACACACGCACACACACACGCACACACACACGCGCACACACACGCGCACACACACGCGCACACACACACACACAAATTCAGTGGGGGTTCGGAAAGTATTCAGATGTTCAGTTTTTGCAAGCTTCGCATACCGGGATTTGGACACTTTCTCTCATTCTTCCTGGCAGATGAGGAGCGTCTGTGAAAGGCCATCTTCAGCTCTCTCCACAGATGTTCTATGGGGTTCAAGTTTAGGTTTTGGCCGGGCCACTCAACCGCATTCAGAGACTTCTGTCGTGAGACTTCTGTCTTCAGAGTCGCGAAGCCACTCCGGCGTTGTCCTAGTTGTGTGCTTCGGGATGTCGACGTGCAGAAAGTTTGCATCTGAGGCTGTTTGAACCCTGGAGCAGGTTTTCTTTAAGAACCTCTCTATATTTGGCTGCATTCATTCTTCCATCAATTCTGACCAGTCTCCCTGTCTCTGCTGCTGAGAAGCAACTCCACAGCATCATGCTGCCACCACCATGCTTCATCGTATGAATATTAGCCAGTTGATGAGCAGTACCTGGTTTTTGCCAGACGTAGCTCTTGGAGTTCAGCCCAGAAAATTCCATTTTTCTCATCTGACCAGAGAGTCCTTAAAGGACCTGACATATACCTTTTACTGACAAGTGGCTTGATGGAATGATGGAGTATTTCTGAAATGGTTGTCCTTCTGAGGTTCTCCCATCTCTGTAGAGGACCTCTAAAGCTCTGAGTGTCCATTGGGTTCTTGGTCACTTCTCTGTCCTTCTAGCCCCGTTACTGAAGAAGACTCCAGGTTGTTTCAAACTTCTTCCATTTCACAATAATGGAGCCCACTGTGCTCCTGGGAACATTTATACCCTCGCCTAGATCTCTGTGAAGTTCTAGTGAGAGTTCCTTAGAAGTGATGGCTTGGTTTTTGGTCTTACGTACACTGTGGACCTTTGGGAGTCTTTATATACACAAGTGTGTGCCTTTTGTTAAGTCTTGTCCAGTTAGTTAAATTTGCCACATGTGGACTCCAGGCAAGTTCTAGAAACATGACAAGATAATCATTTTGCTCAATTTTGAGTGTCTTGGTTAAATAAGAGATTTTAGTTTTTGATTTTTGATATATTTGCAGACACTCTCTACAGACGTGACTGTTTTAGTTTGACATAAACGGCTTTCTGTGATCCTCTTTCGACTCTCCGCTGTCTTCTCCATCTCCAGTTCCAGCTGTTTGTCTTCATTACGTTTGTAGTGTGGATGTGAGACACACAGCCGCTCTGTTTTACCGCATGGTGTGTGAACGTGACAAATTTACGTTTGACTGATCCGCACTGGCGTGAGGATACGTGTGGTCAGGAGCTTTAGAATTTATATTTATATTTTTAACACCATGTTGATATTTGTGCAGCACTCAATGCCCAGACTTGTAAGCACCTGATTATTTGTATGTTCCATGTGATAACGTATATTCGCAGTATCTGTGCTAAAACTCTCAGAAGTATAGCTTCTCTGACGAGCCCTGTTGAACACTGTCTATATTTTAATGTTTCGCATTTTAACTTGTTGGCTTTTTTAATAGAAAAGAGAAGTTCCTGTAGACAGAATATGACCAAATCTTTACCATTATGTCCAAAAAAAACAACAATCTGACACGACTGATTCAGACAGGATTAAAATTCCTCAGATGTGTGTTATCTTTCATACATACTTTGTACTGAAGGAGAAACACACACCACTAATACACAGCTCCTACCCTACGGAGATGTTTGAACACACAGTGCCTCTTCTTGTAGCAGGAAGCTGTCAAAGACGAACCAGACTGAACGTCAAACTCGCTGTAGTACAACAGTTACACAGAAGAGATGAGTCTTGTCATTTTTATGTCGTGCATGTCGTGTGGAAACGTCACCTCCGAGGAAGGGAATGCTTTTGCTCTAGTGCACTTCTGATGTACAGTGTGTGATCTGCTATAGAGAGAAGTTCAGCTTAAAGAGTGAAGACACTGTGATTATAATGCTAAGCAGAGCTAAAAAGAGAGATGTATGGCAGCGTATAAATGAGACGTGACGTTTCTGCACCTCGTACACCTTTATTCTGATTTCTATGGCTCAGCAGGATGTGCGCGGTCTTCACTTTATTGAGAAATGCAGGCATAACGATTTTTTATCCCGACTATAAAAATCATCTGACTAAGGAAATGGTTTAACTTCATTCTGCACTAAATTAACACATCAGTGGAATAGAGAACCGTTATTACATACATCAGTGTATCCTGCAAGCTGTTAAGATGTTTTTTTTATATACTGTGTAAGGAATGAAACACACTGTGTGGCATTTTATAGAAAAATAATCAATGACAAGGTGGTGTGATGAAGCAGAGTTACTGTTACCACCACCAACACGTCTCCAAGTGTTTTATTCCTCTTATACTATAGCGATTTACCAACAGTTGCACATTTTTATTTATTTAAGAACAAAATGTTGGACATTTTATCTGTTTATAGTTACATTTAATGTTGTGTGAAACAAGTTAGCAGCTATAAACAGTCATTCCCTCACCAGCCTCCATTTTTTTATGTCTCTTGAAGTTACTAAGTCCAAAAAAAAAAAACCCCACAGCTCGTCATATTACAAGAAAAACCGCAACAAGTGCAAACAACTCAGCGCTGAAGATAACCGCTTTACCTCTCGCTGGTACAAAGCGCTGACACTGAAGACTCCTTCCATGATTGCTAAATATAGAGAAAATGTCACCATGTTGTTGTACAAGTCCCTGTGAATGAGCTGTTGCTATAGAAACAATAATGTATTTGAAAGAGTGCATTAATATGAACCTGAGATTTGCAGCTGCCCTACTGTCAGAGCTGCTTTAATAGAAAATGAATCAACACCTTCTGACCAATCAGAATCCAGAATTTGACAGCACTGTGGTGTAATATTCATATAATAGTGGTTAGGAGTTTAGTAAGCAAGAACATGGACTTGTGGAAAATACTGAAGGTTTGTGGTGTAGAGGGAGGAGCAGAGGGCTAATTGTGGGCGAGAGACTGAGAGACAAAGAGCAGAGAGAAAGTGGAGAGGGAGCAATAAGGTTCAACGTCTTATTAAAAATGAATCTGTGCTGAAATTGATTATGGACCTGTAAGAATTACGCTTGGACATAAGTACTCTCAAAATGCTACAGTCATCAGTCCTGTATGATTACTCCGTTTGTTATAACTCCTTCCAGATTAAAAACCCAAGTTATGTTCTCTTTCTCCTCCTCTTCTCTCCCAGAGGTCCATCCGCTCCTTCGGAAACGACGACCGCCACGTCATGGCGAAACACTCCACCATCTACCCGTCCTCCGAGGCACTGGAAGCCGTACAGAGCCTCGTCTCCACTGTCGAGTGCGCTCTCAAACACGTCTCTGACTGGATGGACCAGTCGCAGGCCGAGCAGCCGAACCAGTCCAGCGGGCAGGAGGAGGAGACGGAGGCCAGCGCTGACGAATCAGCAGAGGAAAGCACCAAGTGAGTGACTTCTCTACACTCATTCATGCCACTGAGAGAGAGAGAGGGACGCTGAGCGAGAGAGAGAGAGAGGGACGCTGAGCGAGAGAGAGAGAGAGGGACGCTGAGCGAGAGAGAGAGAGAGGGACGCTGAGCGAGAGAGAGAGAGAGAGAGAGAGAGAGAGAGAGAGAGAGAGAGGGGGACGCTGAGAGAGAGAGAGAGAGAGAGAGGGACGCTGAGAGAGAGAGAGAGGGGGACGCTGAGAGAGAGAGAGGGACGCTGAGAGAGAGAGAGAGAGAGAGAGGGGGACGCTGAGAGAGAGAGGGACGCTGAGAGAGAGAGAGAGAGAGAGAGAGAGAGAGAGGGACGCTGAGAGAGAGAGAGAGGGGGACGCTGAGAGAGAGAGAGGGACGCTGAGAGAGAGAGAGAGAGAGAGGGGGACGCTGAGAGAGAGAGAGGGACGCTGAGAGAGAGAGAGAGAGAGAGAGGGACGCTGAGAGAGAGAGAGAGCGAGAGAGAGAGGGACGCTGAGAGAGAGAGAGAGCGAGAGAGAGAGGGACGCTGAGAGAGAGAGAGAGAGAGAGACGCTGAGAGAGAGAGAGAGAGACGCTGAGAGAGAGAGAGAGAGAGAGAGACGCTGAGAGAGAGAGAGAGAGAGAGAGAGACGCTGAGAGAGAGAGAGAGAGAGAGAGAGACGCTGAGAGAGAGAGAGAGAGAGAGAGAGAGAGACGCTGAGAGAGAGAGAGAGACGCTGAGAGAGAGAGAGAGAGAGAGAGACGCTGAGAGAGAGAGAGAGAGAGAGAGAGAGAGAGAGACGCTGAGAGAGAGAGAGAGAGAGAGAGAGAGAGAGAGAGAGAGAGACGCTGAGAGAGAGAGAGAGACGCTGAGAGAGAGAGAGAGACGCTGAGAGAGAGAGAGACGCTGAGAGAGAGAGAGAGACGCTGAGAGAGAGAGAGAGACGCTGAGAGAGAGAGAGAGACGCTGAGAGAGAGAGAGAGACACACACACAGTGAGAGAGAGACACACACACAGTGAGAGAGAGACACACACACAGTGAGAGAGAGACACACAGTGAGAGAGTGAGAGAGAGACACACAGTGAGAGAGAGACACACAGTGAGAGAGAGAGAGAGAGAGACACACACACACACACACACACACATAGTGAGAGTGAGAGAGAGAGAGAGAGACTTAGAGAGTCAGGCACCAAGAGTGAGAGCGAGACACTGAAAGTCAGGCAGAGAGAGTTGAGCCTACGAAGCCCTGCAATGCCAAGAGCTGAGCAAAGAGAAGAGTGTCCTCATCCGGCTGGTCCATGGAGACAGGCCGATATAAGCGCACACACACACACACACACTGACCATCGAGATGGGCCACTATAAGTACACACACATTCACACACACACCATCGAGACAGGCCGCTATAAGTACACACTCTGCACACACACACACACACACACACACCATCGAGACAGGCTGCTATAAGTACACACTCTGCGCACACACACACCATCGAGACAGGCTGCTATAAGTACACACTCTGCGCACACACACACACACACACACCATCGAGACAGGCTGCTATAAGTACACACACATTCATACACACACACACCATCGAGACAGGCCGCTATAAGTACACACACTGCACACACACACACCATCGAGACAGGCCGCTATAAGTACACACTCTGCACACACACACACACACACACCATCGAGACAGGCTGCTATAAGTACACACTCTGCACACAAACACACACCATCGAGACAGGCTGCTATAAGTACACACACTGCACACACACACACACCATCGAGACAGGCCGCTATAAGTACACACTCTGCACACACACACCATCGAGACAGGCCGCTATAAGTACACACTCTGCACACAAACACACACCATCGAGACAGGCCCGCTATAAGTACACACTCTGCACACACACACCATCGAGACAGGCCGCTATAAGTACACACTCTGCACACAAACACACACCATCGAGACAGGCTGCTATAAGTACACACACACTGCACACACACACCATCGAGACAGGCTGCTATAAGTACACACACTGCACACACACACACACCATCGAGACAGACCGCTATAAGTACACACTCTGCACACACACACCATCGAGACAGGCTGCTATAAGTACACACTCTGCACACAAACACACACCATCGAGACAGGCTGCTATAAGTACACACTCTGCACACAAACACACACCATCGAGACAGGCTGCTATAAGTACACACTCTGCACACACACACCATCGAGACAGGCCGCTATAAGTACACACTCTGCACACAAACACACACCATCGAGACAGGCCCGCTATAAGTACACACTCTGCACACACACACCATCGAGACAGGCTGCTATAAGTACACACACTGCACACACACACCATCAAGACAGGCCGCTATAAGTACACACTCTGCACACAAACACACACCATCGAGACAGGCTGCTATAAGTACACACACACTGCACACACACACCATCGAGACAGGCTGCTATAAGTACACACACTGCACACACACACCATCAAGACAGGCCGCTATAAGTACACACTCTGCACACAAACACACACCATCGAGACAGGCTGCTATAAGTACACACTCTGCACACACACACCATCAAGACAGGCCGCTATAAGTACACACTCTGCACACAAACACACACCATCGAGACAGGCCCGCTATAAGTACACACTCTGCACACACACACCATCAA
The DNA here is from genome assembly GCF_027358585.1 of Pangasianodon hypophthalmus. Lineage (NCBI taxonomy): Eukaryota > Metazoa > Chordata > Actinopteri > Siluriformes > Pangasiidae > Pangasianodon > Pangasianodon hypophthalmus. The sequence goes on along the minus strand of NC_069726.1, from coordinate 23,620,097 downwards.
GACAGGCCGCTATAAGTACACACTCTGCACACAAACACACACCATCGAGACAGGCTGCTATAAGTACACACACACTGCACACACACACCATCGAGACAGGCTGCTATAAGTACACACACTGCACACACACACACACACCATCGAGACAGGCTGCTATAAGTACACACACTGCACACACACACCATCGAGACAGGCTGCTATAAGTACACACTCTGCACACAAACACACACCATCGAGACAGGCTGCTATAAGTACACACACTGCACACAAACACACACCATCGAGACAGGCTGCTATAAGTACACACACACTGCACACACACACACACACACCATCGAGACAGGCTGCTATAAGTACACACACACTGCACACACACACCATCGAGACAGGCCGCTATAAGTACACACACTGCACACACACACCATCGAGACAGGCCGCTATAAGTACACACTCTGCACACAAACACACACCATCGAGACAGGCTGCTATAAGTACACACACACTGCACACACACACCATCGAGACAGGCTGCTATAAGTACACACACTGCACACACACACACACCATCGAGACAGACCGCTATAAGTACACACTCTGCACACACACACCATCGAGACAGGCTGCTATAAGTACACACTCTGCACACAAACACACACCATCGAGACAGGCCCGCTATAAGTACACACACTGCACACACACACACACCATCGAGACAGGCCGCTATAAGTACACACTCTGCACACAAACACACACCATCGAGACAGGCTGCTATAAGTACACACACACTGCACACACACACCATCGAGACAGGCTGCTATAAGTACACACACTGCACACACACACACACACCATCGAGACAGGCTGCTATAAGTACACACACTGCACACACACACCATCGAGACAGGCTGCTATAAGTACACACTCTGCACACAAACACACACCATCGAGACAGGCTGCTATAAGTACACACACTGCACACAAACACACACCATCGAGACAGGCTGCTATAAGTACACACACACTGCACACACACACACACACACCATCGAGACAGGCTGCTAAAAGTACACACACACTGCACACACACACACACCATCGAGACAGGCTGCTATAAGTACACACACACTGCACACACACACACACCATCGAGACAGGCTGCTAAAAGTACACACACACTGCACACACACACACACCATCGAGACAGGCCGCTATAAGTACACACTCTGCACACACACACACACACCATCGAGACAGGCTGCTAAAAGTACACACACACTGCACACACACACACACACACACCATCGAGACAGGCTGCTAAAAGTACACACACACTGCACACACACACACCATCGAGACAGGCTGCTATAAGTACACACACACTGCACACACACACACACACACACCATCGAGACAGGCTGCTATAAGTACACGCACTGCACACACACACACACACACACACCATCGAGACAGGCTGCTATAAGTACACACACACTGCACACAAACACACACCATCGAGACAGGCTGCTATAAGTACACACACACTGCACACAAACACACACCATCGAGACAGGCTGCTATAAGTACACACACACTGCACACAAACACACACCATCGAGACAGGCTGCTATAAGTACACACACTGCACACAAACACACACCATCGAGACAGGCCTTTATAGTTAATCATGGCTCCCTAAAGAGCAGTGTGTGTACACACTGTACAACAGCAGCACAGTGGAGACAGCGCTGCTAATGCAAACACTTGCGTGAAATATATTTTTATAAATTTCATTTCACACACGCCCAATTTGCCTTTCTGCTCAACACTGACACACTGCCCATTCTGTTAGGAGAAATAATGGAGAGCTGCGTTTTAGCAGGACAGTACGTATCTGCCTGCCACAATCTCGCACACACACACACACACACACACACACACAGCCCCATTTGTCTTCTGTTTGGATTTTATCTTACTTCTTTAATATTGCCACTAATGTCTATTCTCTCATTAACATATGAGTTAACATTTTAGTTAACATTAACAGTTCTCATTCCTGTACATGGACACGGTCATGCCAAGAGAGTTGGAGACTGGGAGACTGGGAGACTGGGAGACAGTGGGAGAGTGGGAGACAGTGGGAGAGTGGGAGACAGTGGGAGAGTGACTGGGAGAGTGGGAGACACTGGGAGAGTGGGAGACAGTGGGAGAGTGACTGGGAGAGTGGGAGACACTGGGAGAGTGAGAGACACTGGGAGAGTGGGAGACAGTGGGAGAGTGACTGGGAGAGTGACTGGGAGAGTGGGAGACAGTGGGAGAGTGACTGGGAGACAGTGGGAGAGTGACTGGGAGAGTGGGAGACACTGGGAGAGTGGGAGAGTGAGAGACAGTGGGAGAGTGAGAGACAGTGGGAGAGTGAGAGACAGTGGGAGAGTGGGAGACACTGGGAGAGTGACTGGGAGAGTGGGAGACACTGGGAGAGTGGGAGACACTGGGAGAGTGGGAGACACTGGGAGAGTGACTGGGAGAGTGACTGGGAGAGTGACTGGGAGAGTGACTGGGAGAGTGGGAGACACTGGGAGAGTGGGAGACAGTGGGAGAGTGAGAGACACTGGGAGAGTGACTGGGAGAGTGGGAGACACTGGGAGAGTGGGAGACAGTGGGAGAGTGGGAGACACTGGGAGAGTGAGTGGGAGAGTGGGAGACAGTGGGAGAGTGAGAGACACTGGGAGACACTGGGAGAGTGGGAGACACTGGGAGAGTGGGAGACAGTGGGAGAGTGACTGGGAGAGTGGGAGACACTGGGAGAGTGACTGGGAGAGTGGGAGACAGTGGGAGAGTGACTGGGAGAGTGGGAGACAGTGGGAGAGTGACTGGGAGAGTGGGAGACAGTGGGAGACACTGGGAGAGTGACTGGGAGAGTGGGAGACACTGGGAGAGTGGGAGACAGTGGGAGAGTGACTGGGAGAGTGGGAGACACTGGGAGAGTGGGAGACACTGGGAGAGTGACTGGGAAAGTGGGAGACACTGGGAGAGTGACTGGGAGAGTGGGAGACAGTGGGAGACAGTGGGAGAGAGTGGGAGACACTGGGAGAGTGACTGGGAGAGTGACTGGGAGAGTGACTGGGAGAGTGGGAGACAGTGGGAGAGTGACTGGGAGAGTGACTGGGAGAGTGACTGGGAGAGTGGGAGACACTGGGAGAGTGGGAGACACTGGGAGAGTGGGAGACACTGGGAGAGTGAGTGGGAGAGTGGGAGACAGTGGGAGAGTGAGAGACACTGGGAGAGTGGGAGACACTGGGAGAGTGGGAGACAGTGGGAGAGTGGGAGACAGTGGGAGAGTGGGAGACAGTGGGAGAGTGACTGGGAGAGTGGGAGACACTGGGAGAGTGGGAGACAGTGGGAGAGTGGGAGACAGTGGGAGAGTGACTGGGAGAGTGGGAGACAGTGGGAGAGTGACTGGGAGAGTGGGAGACAGTGGGAGAGTGACTGGGAGAGTGGGAGACACTGGGAGAGTGGGAGACAGTGGGAGAGTGGGAGACAGTGGGAGAGTGACTGGGAGAGTGGGAGACAGTGGGAGAGTGACTGGGAGAGTGGGAGACAGTGGGAGACAGTGGGAGAGTGACTGGGAGAGTGGGAGACACTGGGAGAGTGGGAGACAGTGGGAGAGTGACTGGGAGAGTGGGAGACAGTGGGAGAGTGACTGGGAGAGTGGGAGACAGTGGGAGACACTGGGAGAGTGACTGGGAGAGTGGGAGACACTGGGAGAGTGGGAGACAGTGGGAGAGTGACTGGGAGAGTGGGAGACACTGGGAGAGTGACTGGGAAAGTGGGAGACACTGGGAGAGTGACTGGGAGAGTGGGAGACAGTGGGAGAGTGACTGGGAGAGTGACTGGGAGAGTGACTGGGAGAGTGGGAGAGTGACTGGGAGAGTGACTGGGAGAGTGACTGGGAGAGTGGGAGACAGTGGGAGACACTGGGAGAGTGACTGGGAGAGTGGGAGAGAGTGGGAGACAGTGGGAGAGTGACTGGGAGACACTGGGAGACACTGGGAGACACTGGGAGAGTGGGAGAGTGGGGGAGAGTGGGGGAGAGTAGGAGACACTGGGAGAGTGAGACTGATCCTATTACAGAGAGTTCCAATAACAGTCATTAATAATTATTCAACATTATTGCTGACAGTTTGAATGTATTCTCTCCCTCTCTCCACCCCTCTCTCTCTCTCTCTCTCTCTCTCTCTCTCTCTCAGTGAGGGCAGTAGCAGCAGCAGCAGCAGTGGGGGTGATGGCAGGGTGCTGTGTGGGGTGATGCGGGTCGGCCTGGTGGCTAAAGGGCTGCTCATTAAAGACGACATGGACCTGGAGCTGGTGCTCATGTGTCGAGAGAAACCCACACACACACTGCTGCGCACCGTCTGTGATAACCTCCCACTGCAGATAGAGGTACACACACACACACACACACACACACACACACACACACACACACACACACGGTCACTCTTCTTGACTGTTTCTTTCCTCTCCCTTTCTCTCGCTTTTTCTCCCCCTCTCTCTTTGTCTCTGTCTCTCTCATTCTTGCCCTTTCTTGCTTTCTCTTTCTCTCTTTCATGTTCTCTTCTTTTCACATTTGTACTGAATTGAGATTTTCTCAATTATACGCAAATTAGTTATGATGCTACGAAGCGTCGAATCTAAGCTTTTGTCTTGATTGATTCCTCAAACGATCCTACGACGCATGTGGTCCGACGTTTCTGAAGTTCTCCGCTCAAGTTCCTGCAAAAATAAAAGAAAAACATCAAACCGTGGTTTCCTCCTATCCTGTCGTGTGCGACTTCTCATTAAATGCGCATAGAGATATTACGATATTAAGATATTAAGAAGCTCGGGAGCAAGTCGCAGAGATCGCTGGTGTTCGTGGTGCGTGTACATAGCCAGTCCAGTTAGCTTGCGTTGCTAATCTAATCTGAGGATGGAGCTAGCACAAACCCAGGCGTGTAACTGATTTGATTTTCACTCTGATTAGTGTGTTATTTCATTTCTGTTTTCAGCTAGCTAGCTTTAGAAGTGATATTATGGATAATACTGTTTCTTACTGGAATTAAAAAAAAAAAACCCTCTGACTAACTATAAGCGTGACAGAACCACAATATACACAAACTACATTCATTTTATATTTATACGCTGATTCCGAGTCCTGTTAAATATTGCATGTTTGGCAATTCTAGTACCGTGAGGGATATATGCTGGAGGGTGTGTGTGTGTGTGTGTGTGTGTGTGTGTGTGTGTGTGTGTGTGTGTGTGTGTGTGTGTGGGAGAGACAGGGACAGGGCAGCAACACTGGCACTAACAAGCTCAGTCTATTTATATTCATCATGTGTAATTAATCTGATCCTGCCAGCCGCAAGCTTCCCTTAATTAGACAGCTAACCCTGCAGTGCAGGAGGCCACGGGGTCCTGATCACCTAGTCAGTGCTCACACACACACTCACACACACACACACACACACACACACACACACACTCTACAGACACTCGCACGTATACACACACTCACACACACTCTCTCTCACACACACACACACACACACACACACACACACACTCTACAGACACTCTACAGACACTCGCACGTATACACACACACACGTTCTGCAGACACTCATGCCTATACACACACACTCTCTCTCTCTCTGCAGGCGCACACACAGACACACACATTCTGCACTCACGCATACACACACACACACACACACACACACACACACACACACACTGCAGACACACACACACTGCAGACACTCGTGCCCATACACACGCGCGCACACACACACACACACACACACACACACACACACACTCTCTCTCTCTGCAGACGCAGACACAGACACACACATTCTGCACTCACGCATACACACACACACACACACACACACACACACACACACACTGCAGACACTCGTGCCCATACACACACACGCGCACACACACACACACACACACTGCAGACACTCGTGCCCATACACACACACGCGCACACACTCTCTCTCTGCAGACGCACACACAGACACACACATTCTGCACTCATGCATACACACACACACACACTGCAGACTCTCGTGCCTATACACACATGCACACACACACACTGTGCAGGAGGCCACGGGGTCCTGATCACCTAGTCAGTGCTCTCACACACACACACACACACACACACACACACACACTCTCTCTACAGACACTCGCACGTATACACACACACACACGTTCTGCAGACACTCATGCCTATACACACACACACTCTCTCTCTCTCTGCAGGCGCACACACAGACACACACATTCTGCACTCACGCATACACACACACACACTGCAGACTCTCGTGCCTATACACACACACACTCTCTCTCTCTCTGCAGGCGCACACACAGACACACACATTCTGCACTCACGCATACACACACACACACTGCAGACTCTCGTGCCTATACACACACACGCGCGTGCACACACACACTCTCTCTCTGCAGACACGCACACAGATACACACATTCTGCACTCACGCATACACACACACACACTCACTCACTCACTCTCTACAGACACTCGCGAGTATATACACGCATGCACACACACATTCTGGAGACACACGTATACACACATGCACACACACTCTCTCTCTCTCTGCAGACGCACACACAGATACACACATTCTGCACTCGCGCATACACACACACACACACACACACACACACACACTGCAGACACTCGTGCCTATACACACACGTGCACGCACACACACACACACACTCTCTCTCTCTCTGCAGAC